>NW_008591793.1:28685-63274 GCF_000691845.1 Merops nubicus | reverse complement strand
GCAGGAGATGCTTTTCCTCCCAGATACCAGGTAGAGACTACAGGGATTCCAAAAATCCCACAGCACAGGCTGAAGGGAGACCTGGAAAACAAGAGTCTTTCTCGCATCAAGAGGCAGAAAAAGGTAGACCAACCTCATCTCAAAACTGAGAGGCCATAGAACCTGAGGCAGCTGGTCTTGTGCAAGAGCATTAGGTCTGCTCATATATCACAATCCATTCACTGCTTCTGATGGGAAGCCACCACATTTCTAACACATTTCTTGTGTGTGACTATGGTGTACTTCTGTATGCCTGTTACTTTGAACTCCTACTACTGGCATCATTTTCTCTGGACACTCCAGTTCTCACACTTACATGTAAGAGTTTTTCCTAGCCTGCTTAGGTCTCTTGAAAGTGGCCTAAGGCTGGGCACTACATCATGGTTGGTACAAAGGCCACGAGAAGCCTCAGCACTCTTCCTGGCCCAGGCAGGTGTCTGCTAGGGCACTCTGGACTAGACTTCTTGCTTGGCCAGGCCTCACCCTCACATTTGTGAAAGAAGTGTGCAATGACCTTTTCTGGCAAGGATCTTTTTTCTCCAGTGATAGTCACCATCAAGAAGAGGGGTCCAAGACATACCTATGTGTCTAGCTATGGTGCCATATCAGGAAACTTCTCTGCTATCTTTCCTTTGTCCTTAGAATAAGAAGATACTTCTAGGACTCTCCTTATTCCAAAACAGTGTCTATCAAAACTAATTAGTGTTTAGACATAAGTCATTTTGGGAGTGGGACTAGTTATCAGTGAGTAGTCTGTGAGTTTCTTGCACAGCTCTAAAGACAAACGATCTGGAGAAGTTCAGTCAGGGAAGCACTCAACAGCCAGACTGAGGCAGAGCCTTGGGTTTATACCACTCAAGAACAACACTATTATCTTGGTGAACAGTTGCAAAAAGAAAAAAAAAAAAAAAAAAGAAAACAAAAAAAGGGCATGGCAAGGGAAATATGTTAATCAAATGTGTCAGACTGGAAGTTAGAGATGAGTTTGAGATTAATCCTTCTTTTAGCCTATGCCATATCTAGATGTCCACCTAACCTGAACAGATTTCTGGCAATATTTTTTGTAATACCTCCTCACTGAGAAATGAAAGGAACTATATTGCCAAACATGTGGCAGGGAACCCTTCACTAACTTCTCCTTCCAGAGGAAATGGAGGTGCTAACCAGAGACTTTTCTCCTCATATATCCACACATGGTGGCTTCATCTGACTGTCTACTGGCTCCAGGAGCAATGTTCCTCTTCCTATATAATATTTCTTTGGCAACTTGGGGAATCATCCTTATCACAGCAATTACAATTATCAAAAACTTCTAAGAGAGTTTTCAAAAGAAACAGTCCCAGCCCTGCTGGGATCCATCTGTGGGACATGACAAGTGATTTTTAGAGCAATTGAGTTGATGGAAGGGCATAGAAAGGTAAGGAGATAAACTAAAGCAGTAAGTTCTTTCCAGATCTTTTTTAAAGCTGAGTGAATAATTCACAATGAATAATTTACTTGTTGGCATCAGGCTTTTATCTTCTCTGGGGATATGCTACAAGCAAAACGTAGGTCCTCAAATTTGTCTGTTTGAATTATGTGAATATTTCTTTTTGTGTAATTCTCTGTGGCTTGGGTAGGCATCTTAGACATCCCAGCTGTGTTGCTTTGTTGCAGTTTGTTGTATGAAGTGCTTCCTCCTTTGTGGATTAAAGCAGAAGCATTTTTGCCATGGCCATTCATAATGAAAATTTGATTTCTGTGACTAATGCATACTTAAAACTAATCATCTAAGTTCCAGCAAACAGTTGAGTTGCATGAAGAACACGTGAATGGCTGAAGGAAATTCAATAAACTCAGACAGCTTTTCATGATCTGACATCATCTCTACTTTTCACACCACAGAAAGCTCATTGCCCTTTAAATTTAAAGTTAAACATTTACAAGCATGGAATAAACTTTGATATATCTCAGTTTCCTGAGATACTTGTTAGATTCTCCATTGCTTTCTTAGATGGGTGAGGGTCTTGTAAGTTATGTCATTACGGTCACATCATTGCTTATGGTAGTACCATCAAATTTAACTGACCATTTTCATGCCAAAACAATAGCAGGACTTGTTTTATTAAGTCCTTGTAAGTTGAGGTAAAGACTTTAACTCCCCTTGATCAAACAATTTTCTTTGTACACACTTTTGCTTACACAAGTGAGCTCCTGACAGTAGCAATATCATGACAGCATTTCACTCACACATCTGTGATGCAAGAAGGCAAATCAGAATTCACATCAGGATTTTGATCTCTCATAAATATCACAGATGACTGGAGGAAGGACATTGATTTTTAGTGGTTAAAATATATGTTGTAGCAATACATGGGAAATTCACTTTCCCTTCACTGAAAACTAGAGCTCCGGTTTGCTCATTGAAGAAAAAAAAAACAGGAAATAAATGTAATAAGAAATACAAGCTCTGTACCAGCTGAAATAAAGACTTGCAATTAACCCTGAACTCTGCATTGCCTTTGTTCATACCATCAATAATGCCACTACCTTCTTGGCCTCCAAAGGCACATCTGTTGAGGACAATAGGTGCCTATCAGGTTCTGTTTGCCCATGAGCAGCCAACATAATATGCTTTTAGCAGAGGGGGTTCCTACCACATTGCATTACCAGAACCTCAGATCACAGACCCAGCAGCCACCAACTCTAATGATAGTGATCCATCATGGCAGGGTATATCTGTGATTATATTAACCCTGTCAAGGTAGTGCCAGTGATAACACTGTAACTGGAGGATCTTTCTGTATTTCTTCAAGTGCTTGATGTATTCTAACCAGTAACAATTTTTCTATTAATCCAGAATTTGCCATGATAGCCTTTCTTAGAGTGATTGTAAGCAGTTACTTTATTAACCAGCTGCAGCACCTATTTCTCTTACAGGGCTGGGGAGGTGAAGACAGCCAGTAAACTCTTTTGTTTTGCTAATGTCATAGCTGTAGGCCTTGAAACAAAAGTATTTTTAACTGTCTATTCAACAAGTTCCTTTTAAAAACTGTTCTTTTTGTGTCTTGACAACCTGCAGTGAATAATGGTCTTTGTTTTTTTTTCCTCTTGCACTACAAAATTTATTCACCTAAAGAGTAGAAAGTGACAAAGCTGCAGGTAGGTTTGCAAGTATATGTTGAAGCCATAGATCATATACCTGTGCACAGATGGCTCCCTACGTATGATCATTACCCTGAGACTTGCAGAGTTCAGGAAAAACCTAGAATTTTTTCAAGGACACCACAAATCATAACTAGCCCCTACTGTTTGACTGGGATTTTAGCCTGCTCAACTGTGGAGTGAATTCAGGAGCCAGAGAGGTGGAAGAGACATCCATACTTTCAGATGCTTCATGTTAACCAAATCAAGAAATATAGGGATAGGCTGGTTCCTTAAAATCACTTGACCAAGGAGACACCTTATTTGTCAGACTCGAGAGTTACAGAATGTGTTTTTTCTGCAGCCACCTCCTTACAGTACTTCAGACTGGGTTAGTGTAGTGAAAAATATAATAACCTTGAAATATTTTCATGGTACTGTTGAAAAAGATTTAGCTACATATTTTATAATTTGATGTCTTGATATGGTTTTACCTTCATCTGCATATTCTGCATATTTTCCCCTTTTAAGAGACATTTAAATAGCCTTCTTCTCCACTTCTTATAACATTCAATAACCCATTCATCTTCAGGGATGGAGACAATTATCTTTGGAGGGAAGGGAGTAGATCACATTGTATGATAGCTCATAGCTTCACATTGCTGTGAGGTGAAGAATAGCCCACTGCAGATAGCCAAGATGGGTCCTATGGTTAGAAAAAACTGTGAAAAACAACCCCAGCTCTCTGGTCCAATTGAGGCACATCACTGAAGCCCAGAACTCAGGTACCTTAATGTATTTGAGAAGCTGGGCTCCCAGTCTCTGTCAATGGAGATGACTTAGAGCCAAGGTTGGAGAAAAGTGCAGCTGCTGGCGTAAAGGAACTTCCACAGGAGCTATGCTCACTGCAGCAAAGGAGGTCAGGTCGCAGAAACAAAGCAGTAAATGTCACCCCCAGCTGTGACACAAGGGACTCTTCTTGAATGTTCATGTCTGTAACCCAAAACCAAGGAGGGGGAACCCCAGACAATACCTTCCTGTATGCCCATAAGTGAGTTTGTGCTTTCTCTCAAGAGGTGTCCCCTCTGTGTACAAGCAGGTTCCCCCTCCCACACCTCTTGGTGGAGAACCTGCTGGTGGAAAGAAGCCCCTGTCATCACCATGCAACACCCAGGTGTGGTGCTGCAGTGTAGGGGGGATTTCACTGGTCTAGGTATTTACATGAAAAAAATCAAGCTTCCCTATACAGAAACATAGAATAGTAGTTTGGAAAAGACTTCTAAGATCCTTGAGTCCAACCATTAACCCAGCACTGCCAAGTCCACCACTAATCCATGTCACTGAGGACCACATCTACACATCTTTTAAATTCCTACAGGGATCTCCACTCATCCACTTCCACATGTATGCCTAGCACCTGCTATATATGCCTTACAAGAAAGGTGGTCCCTGGCTCCAGAGTGCTATGCTGGGAGGTACGGGTCTACCACAGACCCACAGATGTCCTGAGTGACCTTCCTAGGGCAATGTCTGCAATCTTCCATGTCTCTGTGTCCTTTGCTATAACATGGTGATAGATGAGCAAGGAGAGGTTGGGAAAATAAGTACTGCAGTATGGTACGTGCCAGAGCTGACCTGCCAGGTGTAGCTTGCAAAGCACAAGGGCTGGATTACTGCTGCCTGCCTTCGTGGAGACAGTAGCTTGATTCTCCCTGGTGCCAATTTCTATAAAAGTTGCAAGAATGACACATGCCAGAGAATTTAACTGTGGTTGATTTGTCTGAAACTTTTAATTGGGTTCCAAACTCGTGGAGGTGGGGGTGGGAAACATGCAGGTGGGAGCTGGAAGATGAACAGACATTGTCATTACACGAACCCTTCACATTTTAGGAAATGAAGCCAAAACTCTGCTTGTTAAGAGGAAAGATACGAGAGTTGATACAGTGAAGCCCAGGAGGTTTTTGAGCCCTATGAAATAGGGGTCCTACAGATCTGTCAGGGCACATCTATAGGATAGTACTGTCCTTCCAACCAGGACGCTGTTTATTTTTAAAGGCTTTCAGAAAGCCATCTTCTACTGACAGCTAACATTTAAACAAGGAGATTATTTTCAAGGCTAATTTGTCTTTGTGCATTTTGAGAATTAGCCATCCTGGGCTTGCAGCGTGTCGCCTTAGGGTGGGGGGGAAGGGGGGCTGCCCGCTGCCGCTGCCTCCCCGCGCAGGCAGCGGGATCAGAGCGCTAACACAACAGCCTGTGTAATTACAGCTTCCTAGGAACTGTGCTAGCTCCGTGGGGAGCTGAGTCCCTTTGGAGAGGAGGAGGAGAAGGAGGAGGAAGAGACTTTCTTTTGGGGGAGGGTGGGTAAGGTGAAAAGGGTCAGTGCGTAACCCAGCTCTCACTCAGATCTGATAAAGGTAATTGTTGCTCTCAAGTGATCAGCGGGTGCTTCCTGGTTCTGGCTCCTCTCTCTGCTGGCTCATGTCTGTATGATGCAGGCGCCTGCTTCCCCAGGCGGGCGAGGCAGGGCTCTGGGAGAGGAGGGAGAGCTCTGACCCTGGGGGACGCGGTACGTTGCGATGTCTGGCGTTGTTCCTGCGCTAGCGCTGCCCGGGCAGGGAGGAAGATGCTGTCAGGGGCACGGCAGCGTTCTGCTACCCAGGCGTTTGCTTAGGTGGAGGAAGGAGAATGGCAATTAGAAGCAATTAATTACAGACCGCGTGCTGGGGCAGGGGGAGGACGGTTCGGACCTGACCTGTCACGTAGGTGTTTGATATGTGTCCTGTGTTGCTGCTGCTCACTGTGGCAGCGTGCGCCTGAGCTTTAAATATCCTGCAGTTCCTGGTATCTTGTTTCTCCAGCAGGCTCTCCATTTCATTTTCCTCCTCTCTCTAGTGTAAAATTTGGCCTAGCTTAAGCTCCTTTCCCTGGCTGAGAAGGTTATTTCCTTCCCTCCTCTCCTCCCCACCCCCTCATCCATCCTCTCCTCCTCTTGCAAATGCTCTCCGACCCTGATTTGGGGTTTCTCTCCCTGCAGTTAGCTGTGGGCTCTGTGGATGCTTCGGTGTGACGGAGGGCCGAGGGCTGACCGAGTCGTGGGGAGGATTTGTATGTGGAAAGAGAGGAGATGGCTGTGCAGCGTGCTCCCGAATCTGCTCTGAGCTTGCTGATGGTAAGTGCTTGCTGAAATCCGTTTGGGAAGGAGAGGGTGGGCGAGAGGAGCTGCACCGCATGGATTCAGGGCACCAAATCCACGGGAGGATTTTGCAGGAGCCACTGCTTGGCTTTTACAGGTCCTGGGGAACTTTGCAAAGGGCTCATCTGGTGCTCGCACAGAGACGGTCCTCTTGTGATGCGGCTTAATGCACCTGGACCGGTATTCGGAGCAGGATTTTGAAGTGACCTTTCTGGCAGAGCTGACACTTGCATTCGGGCTTTATCCTGAGCTGTAGTTTTTCAGTTTGTTCATTATATCAGTGTCTTGAATTCTCACGTCCTTCTGCTTTCTCCTGCTTTTGCCCTTGCTGCTAGTGAGACAACTTAAATGATGCCAGGGAGAGCCTGATTCCTCTGTTGGTTGAGAGGCATGTTGTTAGCTGTGACCAGGTGCTCAGATGTTGTATGTTTTGGGGAATGGCCCTCTAATGCAGTGAATTGCTATCTGACTAGCTGCAGAGTGTGTCAGACCTGCTCCTGACTGCAGACCAGAGGGTAATGACTCGCATTTATCTGAGCTATTTGCTACAACATGTTGAGCCACTGACCTACTTCTCAAAGTTCTGCATATTTATAATATTTTAAAGAAGATTATTGAGCAAAACACGTGACTGTGTCCAGAAACGTGCCGCTGCCCTGCTGCAATTAAAATAAACCCTTTTGGTGGGGTATTAGAGAGTTGTTCAGCTTTACAGGTTTGGGTTTTTTCTCCTTCTTCCTACTCTTGTTGCCATTTTCTATGCAGCAGCATCAAGGATAGTTTTAGTGTAAGATCTCTGCTGGATGTTTTTCTGCCTAAATGTCACTGCAATGTTTCTGCTGGAGAGTTTATTATAAGAAAAGGGCATGTGTATGCACATGTGTCTGTGTGAATGCATAGATATACATGCACTGTATAGAGATTTATATAATTAATATTACTGATCTCTCGTCTGCTTGTATCAGGAAATGGTCCCTAGCACTCAGAGTGATGAGTTTGGTAAAGGGAATGCTGCAGGATAATAGCCCTGTAATGCCTAAGGTTGTTAACAAAGGTCAAGTTGAGAAAAGCAAATTTTATGTCCGTTACTCAAAATGCTAAACATGCTATTAAATGTCTGCATGGTTTGTTTTATATTTGCCAGTGACTGACTTGCTGAGTAAGCTCATTTTATTTCTTCTTGCTTACCTCTGGCCTTCCTGGCTTTTTAAAAGGTCTCTTTTTTTTTCTCCTTCAAAGATAAATTGATGGATACCTGTCACCCCTGTGCCACTGTTTAGGTTGTATATGCTTCTAGTTTCACTATCTTTTTAATTCTGAAGTTAAACCTCTCCTTCCCCAATCTCTCTGCTCCTTGAACAGACCTTGTCAAACTCTGGTACAGTGCCAAGCTGCCCAGAAATTTTCTCTCTTGAAATGTAGCTTCCCGTGGCTCCATGGCCTTGCCCCAGTTGTCATTGTGAGATGGACTGGGCATTTCTACAGCGTTGGCCCATCATCTAGACCCCTTGGCTCTCATCAGCTTGGGCGCCGCCCAGGGCAGAGGGTTGTGGTCTCCCAGCCCCGTGTGGATGGGCTGGGCTGGGGGTCCACAGCCAAAGGGCATTTGACCCTGTGGATGGTTGGGGTGGCAGTGGCAGGGATGTATTTATGGGTTGCAAGAGGACTTGTGTAACTTTTTGAGCTCTGCTCGGGGATGATCTGGTGCTAGAAGCTGGATATGGGTGTGGGAAAGGTGATTTGGTACGTAAAATGCTCCACTTCATAAACTGCTTCTTTTGCCTTAGATTTTCTTGTGTTTAGTTAACTGTAGAAACCTGGTCCTTTCCTCTCTGCTCTGCCTTGGCTTTGATTGCATGCTGGAGCAGACTCCCCTTGAATCAATAATAAATTCTTGCATAATTCATCCTGCAATGAGCAGCTATAATGGCATTTCTTCTAAAACTGCCACCCTCCAGAGATTAAAGGATCAGATGTCTTTGGGAAGTCCACAGAAGTACCTTTTAATACTTTGATGGGCTTTCCCCACTGAGACAGTTTTCTTTCAGCAATGAGGAGTATTTCAATACTGCATTTCCCCTGCAATAGGATGCAGAATGTGCATCCAACCGTGTACTTTTTATGAGACCTAATCAGCAGCAGCATTTGGCAGTGCTGCATCATACTCGGTCTGAAAATAGAAAATATCTCCCTCTCACTGGAGCTACATCAAAGCACTTTGTCTTGCAGGTAAAGAAACCAAGGTATATAGCCATTAATTGACTTCCCTGAAATTTGATGCACTGAATTGAGTGATCTAAATTAGGAGTTTCCTCAGCTCAAACTCCTTCCTGGTCAGTTAAGAAAGATGGACATCTCCAGGGTATGGGATGTCCTTCCTCTAGAAGGACCATCTGTAGGATACAGGTATGTAGCATCAGTATGCCCCAGCAGAGAGAGCTGCTCCTGGAACCCTGTGGATTTCTGGGTGCCAGCCATGATGACTGCTCACGATGACTTACCTGTGCCTGGTAAATGCTATCCAGGACATGGGGTTGACATGGCCTAAATCAGCTCCCAGACAGCAGGTCAATAGGGAGTTGCACGTTGCTTGTGCAGCCATTAGCACACTGGAGAATCTCATTAAACTGCAGCCTTAGGTGGACAGGTCCTACTTTGGTTTAGTGAAAAATTATTGATGATACAATGAATTAAACTAAATTGGTCCTGTTTATATTTTGCTCTTGTTTTCTAAGTGGGTTTTATTTCCTAGTTTTAGTGATTTTTATTTTCATTTTTTTTTTCTCCCAGGCCAGGGAAAAGGCTCAGTGAAGGAGAATTTTACTCTTAAACATATATTTTCCTAACATATAGGTATTGTTTTCATACAAAAATTTCAATTTGCAAATATTGGGCTGGGACCTGTCCGTTCTGGTAAATAACTTGTATTACAAATGGCTCTGTGTTTTCCTGGTCTGTAAGGCTCCTGCTTCTACCTTGCACCAGAGATCACAGCAAACTGGGGACATTGCCTGATTCAGCATTGAGGAAACTGGGCTGAGCTGTGCCCAAAGTGGCTCTGCCTGTAGTATTGCCAAACCATTAAAACAGAGCTTCCTCAGCTTCTGTGAACTAAGAGGAGGGAGCATCTAAGCGTGAAACAGCAAATACTGTGTCTTGTTAGGAACGATAACACCTGCGCTGCTAAGATCATTAATGCTCATGGGAGTTAAGTGCAATACCAGTAGGATTTTATGTCTATCTTATTAGTATATTGTAAAATTTAAAAGCTGCAGACATATTGATTGCACAGATTTCAACAGCACAATAAGTTATGATCCCTGGTGTCTCCTGAGACAGTGTTACTGCATCTCATGAAAATAGATCTTAAGGAGTTGACCTTCAAACTACAGTAGATCATAATATTAACACTAATTAATCTGCATTAAATGACAACAGAGGTTCAACAGAGCAAGGTATACAACTCACCATATACCAATTAATCTAAAATGATCTTAAAATGATGGGGAAGAGGAGCATGGGTTTTTGTTTCCAGAGAAGCTAGCTTCGGCCAGGTCCTCTCTCCCCTCCATGAAACTGAAGGGTTTTTTCTGTGTTTACAATCCAGCTTTGCCCTCTCTGATCTGTATATATAAATGCTTTCCTTGAAGAAATAACAATGTGCCATTTAGAAAACAAGCACACTTGTAAATTAATGGTAACTGCTTGTGTTTGGAGGAGCATCCTTCATTTCAGAGGACTGTGTGATGCTTTCACGCTGTAAAATTAATTATTGTGTGTTCGAGTCACATTCAGACTGAGGCTGGAATAGAGATGTGTGTGAGATATCCTAGGTGACCTTCATTACATGGGACTCGCTTGTCTCTGTAGTTCAAGGGGGAAAAGGCTGTCAACAGGGAATTTGGAGCATTCACCCAGGCTGTGTTGTTCACAATGCCCAGGATGAAGAGTGAGAAATTGGCTGGCCAGCCCATCTGCAAGGCTGCTGACCTTGGTGTTTCCTTGTTCTACTGGTTTGAAGACATTGCAATGGATGTCTAAGGCAGACACCTGCAACAGGAAGACATGTGAAAACAACTCCATTTCTTAACCCTAGAATAAATAATTGGCATCTGAATGTCATTGTCCACTGAAAGTCCCAGTTTGCTGCTGTGTTTCTAGTCCTCCTTTTAAAAAGGGTTCTCCTGAATCAGCCTTTCATCCCTCAAGCCAAGTTACACCATCATCATCAAAACAGCACGAATCTCCTCGATCTGATCATTCTGAAACAGAGCACTGAACTCTGTAGGACTGCCCTTAAATTACACTCAGAGATTCAGCTGTATCCTTACTAAATGTTATGAGGGCCACGTCCTGCTTGGCTGGCTTCTGAGGTGTTGGACTCGATGGTGTTCTGGATATTTCATAAATTATTTTGTTTTTGACTGTGAAGTTTTTATGGCTGGTCTGTCCCTGTGAAGGCAAATTTGGTAACTACCTAAAAAGATATAGAGCTTCTAAGCCACATTTAGACCTAGGGCTGACCCCCTCCCACCACATAGTTATGTTCTGTCCCACTCAAATCTCTAGACAGATTACAGCAACACAGCTTGGCTTGAAGGATCATATTAAAGCCTTTGGGAGCAGCAAGGTTACAGTGGAAGGATGAGGTCATTTTCTGCCTCTCTCATCTCAGGCTTAAATTATCTCTATGTTGACAGTATGCAAAAGCCCCTGACATTCAAACCTCCTTGCTGCATCCTCATCTACAGACCACGTTGACCTGGAAGGCAAGTTATGCTTGGCACGCTCCTTCTGTGAAAACAAACCCCACTGATTCCTTGTGGTTGCAAGGTGTAGAGGTTAATGCAGCTCTCATGTGATGTTGAAGCAGTGTGACGTGTCAGCAGTGCGTGACCCAGGCAGGGGTCTGGGTGTAGGCAGCATTGCTTGGGAATGAGCAGCACCTTCCCCCAGGAATCGGCCGCACCGCTGACATCTGGCCCTTTTCAGCTTCATGCCCAAAATGAGGTCTGTGGGGATACTTGAGCAGGGAGGGGAGGTGATCACGCAGCCCTCTCCATGCTCCTTTTTGCAGTTATTTCCACGGTGCAGGTGTGTGGGCTTCCTCTGAAGCTTTCCCAGAAGGTCTGGGCGGGAGATGGTAATGCGCCATGGCAGGAGGTCGCTGGGGAGGAGCCGTGTGGCAGGAATCTCCCTGCATCCCTGGCTCCCTCCTTGCTCCAGCCAGGCAGCAATTTGCTAATGGGCTTCACGAGCAGCAAGTAGCTGAGCTGTGCTGGTCGTTCTTTTAGAGGATGGGATGAGAGTGGGCAGCTCCTGCTCAGTGCTTTGTGGCTGCTTGCTACCATGGACGGGGAATGTAGCCAGCTCTTGTTGATAAATTCCCCTCCAACACTGGATTGTATCTAAACTTTACTACATGCCTCTGTAAACTTGCAGTAAGACTTCAAACACGGTGATTTAGTTCAGCTGAATGGGATTAAACACTCCCCGGGATTACTCTTGGCTTCCCTGTGGTGGATGTCACCTTTTACTCATCTGAGCTGCAGGACTACAAAATCATTATCCCTTCAATTCTGCCATCAGTTTTCTTTTCCTTGTCCCTCTGCATGAACATGCTGTAGAAGAAGCAGACCATAATGTTTGCACATCTGAATTCTCACATTTATTATTATGCTTTAAAATAGCAGTAAGAGGGATTACAAGTTTATTATCTTTTTTTTTAATTATTATTATGACTATGTCTTGTGCCTTTTATTCCAGCTGCTCATTCTGAATGACTGATAAAATTATCTCATCAGAACTGTGGTCATTGATTTTTTTTTTTTTTTTTTTTTTTTTTTGTGGTTTTTTTTTTTTTTTTTTTTATGATGGTGTAAAGCATTGCTATTTGTAGAATAGAATTAGTGAGCACTTGAATAAAAGATCATTACGATTAATTGGAGCCTTGCTACAATTAGAGGAAAGTATCGTACTAACAGATTGAAAAGATCACTATATGACAACTCCTTTTGACAACATACAAAAGAATAATGTCATTTTGACTTTCAAAAAATAAAATGCATTGGAAAACTTGACTGATATCCCTAAACGAAAATAAAATGTTAAAAATGCTGTAACTGCCATAATTAAAATGCAAGGCTATGAAAAGCTACTAATACACGGGAAGGACCTGTAACATTGGGCAACTGCAGCTTTTCAATTCTTTGCCTTCTGGTTACAAATGTCATACTTCCATAATTCCTGTACTCATCATTTCCAATGATCCAGCCCCCTGACAGGCTAATGTGATTGGCACATCAGGGCTCGGAGATGTACAAAAGTCCCTTGTGGATCCTTCCTTGGTACATCCCATGAAAATGCAGATTTTTCTGATTTGGTGCCTACAGCTGTTGTGCTTAGGTGGCTGGTCCTGTGGGTGCTCGTGAAGCCTGCCAGCACCAGCAGCACCCACTTCATTTTATGTGCCTTGCTGAAATCAGAAGCCACCAGATGGATTTGGGGTCACTCAGGGGGACTGGACCACATTTTGGGCCCTCCCCAGCTGGCATGCTTCCCCCAGCTCTCCACAGCCGCCATTAATGCTGCTGCAGAATGGCTTTTTCCACCCTGACATCACTGGAAAACCTTGGTTAAACATCTCCCTTGCACCACTGCAGACAGATAGATCCATTTTGCCCCTACATGTCTTAATTCCCTCTGCTTTTAAATATCATCAAGCACAGAGACTTGCAGAAGTGAGTCAAAATCAATCATTTTACAAACAGGTCTTAACAGCACTGCGTATGAAACTAACCTGAACCCATCATCACCTTGTAATTCTTGGCTTGGCCTGAAGCTGAAACTCTCAAAGAACATGGAGTGAGGCTCCTGATTGCCTTTTTGAAGGGTCATATTGTGTTAGGTAGTCCTACTGAGAGCTCTGATAGCACACCCTTGTCCAGCAGCAATGCCCAAGACCAAGTGGCATTTCCAAAGCCTTGCTGGAAGGCAGCGTGGCAATAGATCTTTCTCAAGAAGCCTCCCAGACAAGAAGAGACCCACAGAAGTGTCTGTCTGTATTTCAGACACAGTGAATGCCAGAAACCTCACTAGCAGAATGGATCTATGCACAGAATCTTATCAGCTTTTTACATCCTTCATGGGATTAAAGCTGGTAACCCTCAATTTAAAGCCAGCACCTCCTAGTGCTAGTTGTAATGCCTGGCCTTAGCTTCTCAGGTTTCCAAAAAGCTAGTGATCATGATGAAGTACCAACAGCTGATCAGGAACGAGGAGACTTCAGCCCCAGGTGCTTTGTTTTCAGGGCATATTGCAAAAGCTGAAATGATAAAACATAATGGCTGGAAGTAAACTGTGAGAGCATAAAGCTGGATGCAACAATAACCTACCTTGATATTCTTTGTAAATCAGTTACAGAGACATTGAGGCACCATGCAATTTGGAAAAAAAAAAAAATCAGAAAACCCCTCCCCCTTCCTGTCCTTGTCCCAGCACACACTGCCCACCTCTTGCCAATGAAGGGTTGCTCTCTGCAGACCATTTTTCACTGTTCTTCCTTCTTTCAATCCATTTACAGCCACCAGAGAGCTGAAAATTATTTTTAGGGAGGTTTTACTAGAGCAGAAGGAAAATTCATGCAGAGTCTTGCTCCATAATGTTTTTCTATCTGTGGGCAGGCTGTGGTGATCCTCATGCTGCAAGACACTCAGCTTTGGCTCCCCGTAATTTGTGTGAAGTCAATGGAGGAGTGTTGTAGAACATGTGTTTGGCTTAATATAGGTGCAGGCTTTTTCTCACCTAACATACTAAAGTAAAATCTGGGACAGCTTCATGGTAAATACGACTGAAATGTTTTTAATTTTTGAATAATATGAGGCTAAATGAGCCGTAGTGGTCAAAGCACATTGTAGTTCCTGGTAATTAATTGCTGGCTGTGATAGTTGACTGAATAAAACTCTGCCTTGGGCCATTAACCCCAGGTCATTAGTACTCAAGGAAATGTCTGGTGAAGGTCATTATTACTGCTGTTATATAAGCTATTGTAATAGGAAAAAAGTTAGCATGAGCTTTTTAAAAACCCATTTTCCTTGTTCTGGTGTCATTTCAGAGAGCAGGGAGCAAATGTCATTCTCAATTATTCTGCATTTACATTGATTTTCAGGGCATTAGAGTTTTCCCACTTTCTTAAAAACAGATACCAATTAACTGAAGTGTTTGAGAGGACGATCATTTGGCTTTATGCAGCCCAAATTGTTGGCTTTGTTAAAAGATAGGCACAGGTTGTGTTCCTACTGGCAGTCTCAGGGGGCTGGACAGTCACTGAGCAGAAACCCAACTGACTGTCTCCAGCAGCAAGGCGTGGACACTGAGTGGGTGGCTGTGGGGCAAGTGGGGCAGTTGTTACTACATCTTGGATCAGTGGTGTGTCCCCTCTGACACCTCAGGCTTGGACTGAGTTTCCAAGATTTTGGTGATGAACCAAAATCAGCCTTCTCATGACAACCAGCCTTTGTTCTAGTGATCCTACTGCCTCCAGTGGGCTTTGAGCTTCCAGATGAATCAGGAGCTGTAGGGAGATTTGCTTTTGTGCTGTCCCTCAAACAGCTTTGTAGGTCAGAGTCCACAGAGCTACAGGGTGGGTTTTCTGCCAAAAATTAAAAAAAATGACAGCTCTGTGAAGGGTTAATAACATTGCTTCCCTTAGCAGACTGGTGTGGTTGAGAATTTTTGAGTTAAAGAAACTGCTAATAAAACCAAAAGAATAATGAAAAAACCATTTTTTTTTTACTACCTTCCTTTAACAAGATATTATTAATAATAACATATTTATTGCATTTAATATAGCTTCCTGTTGAATACTGTTTTCTCTAATCATGTGTTTAAAATAGAGTGAGTATTAAAACAGAGTGAATATAGAGCAGTGAACTGCTGGCTTTAGTGAGATTGTGAGGAAGCACTTCTGTTCTAAATACACAAAATTACACACAGCAGAACACTGAGCGATGGCACAAGAAAAATGATGGGGAGGTTTTGTAACCTGCTGAAGTTCATAGCAGTGTTTTTTTCCTCACTTTGAAATTTTGTTTTGGAGTCAGGAGTTAAATAATTCCTTATGGAAACACCTGCATTGCCCTCTTGACTGATACATAAACTCATTTTGTCACCTTGCTGCAGTACATGAACGAAGGCTTGTTTGTTCAGATTCCTCAACTGGTGTATTGCTCTTCTTGAATTTGCTTCCTCTTCTATATCTAATATCAGATGCAGTCTCTGCTGTCCACTGGCTTGCAAGAGGAAAAAATCCTAAATGTACTATTATGTTGGTTCCAATGCAAATGGGTTTGTATTATGGGAATATTTTAGGCCATTCTTTCATCAAAGCTTTATTACTAGACATCTTTAGTCAGGTAGTGCTTAGGTCATTTTAGGGAGTTTCTCAGTTTTAGAAGCACCATATAAATTTGAATTGGTAAATAAGAATCCTCTATGCGAAATTTCCTTAAGAGCTTTGATTCATCAGTTGGAATTGAACCTGATGTGCAAAGTCCAGAGATACCTCGTGTCTTGGCCATGAGTCCTCTTTGAATGTTTCTGTTTGAAGAGGAAATGGGTGTTACCCACTGGCATGATGAAGTGTAAATTGATGTCAGAGAGTTACTGGACATTTTGAGACTCTATGACCATGGGGACAAACGAAAAACCCATCAGTTTTGTACACAATCAGAGTAAGGAACAAATCCTATTTGAAATTTTCATTATTGTCCATGTATGATAAAGCAGGGGTGGTTTAGCTGCCAAAGCCTTTGCAAACAGAATAATATATAGTTCTCTCTGAATAAGAGAACAGTCAGTTTTAATTTGTAATCATCTTTAATTACGTAAGCAGTCACAACACTTCTGGTATTTGTGCATTAACACAACTGTCCCTGGGTAACCAGAGTCATTCTTTCATACGTAGACTCATGTCAATTGATTTCTCCATGGTCAGTGCTGTAGTTGAGTCTGTTTAAGTTCCATAAAACTTCCCTCTTTGCAGAAAACCATTCCTATCTGGAGGGGGATTTGATCTTTTTTCTCTTGGCATCAAGCTGTGAGAAGATTGTAAATCTATATTATTCTACTTATCTCTGTGACATTTCCAATTTCTACAGATGCAATCAAAAGAGTTTGGCTCATTGATCTTCAAACTCTTAGACAATTTCATACTCTGAGCTAAGTAGTGTGACCTGCACATTCGCCCCGTTGCTTTTTGTAAAGAGTTTTTACCTAGATGAAGATAGCATGGTTGCTGTGTATGGACTATGAATCTTGGAGACTATTATTGGTTTACTGCTGCAACATTTATTTGCAAACTAAAATTAATTCTTAGATGAGCCATTGTGCACACACTCTACCTTGATAGCTTTAGGTGCTAAAACCACTCTTTCAATGAGTCTGAGGTGGGGAGAACTACCCATAATGTTTTGGATGTACAATTAAAGTGCCATCTGCCTCTGCGATGCAGCAGATGTATAATTGATATTCACTGCTGATTTGCCACTTGATTTTCTGCAGACATAGGATGCTGTAATTGTTTATACAGTATGACCCTAAATACCCATGCGAGAATTTTCCTCCTCATGTGTTCCCTACCAGTAGTATCACTACCATCCCTAATACTCAGCGGTGGATTCATTAAAAGATAATTTACAATTAGCTAAGCCATAATCTTACAGGAATCTGGTGAGTAAGTGAGAAACAGATTTTCAAAAGCAGTGTCTTAGTCCTATAGAATAATGGTTTAATAGAAGAAAGCTTGTGAATCCTTAAAATGCTGCTCCTAAATTTGGTTACCTTTATGCATTGATTTAAATTTGGAATGTAGCTAGGATTAAAGGAAAAGAGTTTGGTTTATTTTCCCCTCCTTTTTTGCAGAGATAGAAACCTTCTTCCAGAGAAAAATTTCATGTAGAGAAAACCAAAAGGTCAACTGTAGTATCAAAGGAACTATTTTCTCTAGGGCAAAGGCTATTTAAATAAAAAAGAGATAGAAACCACAGCAGTGCATTCTGAACAGATGGGGAAACAGAAATGTACTACTATTTTTTTTTCCCCACTGTCATTAATTTTAGGAAATGCAATCACTAAAATCTTGATCAATCAGCAGGTGTTAATTTTGCCCTATGACTGGCTTCTAAGAACATCCTTCTGAGAAAACTCTGGACCTTAATCTGTTCATGCTGAATTAAAAGCAAATGTGACCAGTAATTTCAATGGCAGGAGGTTGGTGGCACTATTTTATATTACTGCCCTTCTTTTTGACAGCACTGACTTTCTAGCACATTAGTTAAACTCAATATGAAGCAGCAATGGTTGTCCAGGGCTTTGCATTCAGCTTCAAAGGAAAGAAAAATTGGTGATATAGTATCTGAATCTGTCTTCGTTGCAAGTGACATTTTGAGTAATCATTTCTTAAGCTAGTGCCTGGACCACAGGAAAAGTCAGTTCTCCAGCTGCTCAGAGAACCAAGGTCCATTTTCTTGAAACTTGTTCCCTTTTCACAAGCCATTGCCTGTACGTGGCACCCAGCGTAATCTAAAAGGATCCCCTGTGTCTTCCCAAGGCTGAAGACTTACTCTTGTATTTCAGTGTATCTAACATGAATAACCTAATTGTACACAAAGGGTAATATGGCTGATGGTTGCAGCACATAACTCGGGCGTCATCATAAGCAAAGGACCAAGCCGGGGGCTAAGGATGCTGCAGAAGGAAAGCACAGGAGATGCAAGGGAGTGTTTGGGATGAGGAGGTGGAGTCAAATCTAAGGAGATGGGTTACAGTGCACTGCAGATCAGTCTGGTTCTGCTCAAGTTTTCTTTCAGGTATCTGTTGCTGTCTGAAGAAACTCACCAAATTAAAGAGACAACGCAGGAGAAACTGTAAATCTGGCTATGTTACTGCTGTTAAGTATCTGAAGCAGGGAGAGGAACTGCTTTCCTCCATGAGACACTGAGTCATGGTCATGCTAGGTGCTCTTTGATAAATGCAAACAGAAAGCCAGCTACAGCACAATGTATGGTTAATTTTACCCTTGTAACTTCTTGCTGAGGTCTAGTTGGGCTCTTTAACATGAAGAGATGACAAGATCTGAAAGAAAGAAATATGACACTGTGGCTTTTCTGTTCCTGTGGGGTTTAGTTTATTTTATTTATTTTTCTTATTTGTGGTATCTTTCTCTGATTTGTGTAACAAGCTTTTGGATACATTTGTTGTATAAAAAAATCATCTTCAGGTCTGGTTTATACTTACTGAGAAGGTGATCTGTGAAAGGGAAGGTTGCAGTCTCACAGTACATGTAGTGCAGTGCTTGGTCTGAGCCTAGAGCATGTTGGGAAGCAGACAAGAAATTAGGAGACATCCTGATAGCAAATAATATGCAGAGCAGACTGGACTGTGATTAAAGGGTGCTGGAAACTTGCACAGATATGGAGGCAGCATGAAGCTGGGATCCCAGATCTTGCAAGGATCAGGTTGAGCATCTCTCTGTGATGTACACCTATTACCTCAGCACCCTGGTTGTCTCGCTGCTATGTGGCTTATTCTCTTAATTGCACCATGCTGCAGATAAACAAATCAGCCATAGAGAAAATAGTGTTGAGTGTTAGTCACTGACTGGCTGAAGTGTTCAGTTCCTGCTAACACAAGGTGTCAACAAAATGAGTTTCCTATCACTCTTTAAATCACATACTTAAAAATGAAATTAAAGTGAAAAAGCTCAAAATGAATCTTCACTGCATACTTACGAGCTTTGCAATTCCTAAAAATGACTCGAATATCTGGAACTACTTTCTTTCCTGTAGCATGGAGGACTACGAGAGTGCAGCAATGGAGGCGAGAGGCTGTGGTGCCTGCTGGGGAGTGGGAGTGCAGAGGGAGTCTGGGTGTAACTCCTGCAGCACGTTTGTGGTTAGGTAGAATAGGTGCTAGGAAAAGTGAGAACTCACCCAGTGAGCAGGGACATGGGCCATAGGACTCTTGTCACCCAGCTGAGTGCCTCCCAAACCATGAGACTTAGGGACAAGTTCAGCAGAAAGGTTTGCCTTCTGGATCCTTCCTTTCCTTGTAGTCCTGGTAGGAGAGGTGAACGTGTTCTGGGACACCCAGATACAGACCCTCCTGAGAGTTCATGTCCCTTCAGACTTAAAAAGGCCAACGATGAAGATTTTCTTCTTCAGGGGCAAAATCTCCACGGAAAACAAAGAAATGTGTCTGGACATGCTTGACCGATTAATGATACCTACTAGCCATTCAGACAGCAGCTGCCTAGTAGCACCTAGTAGCATGTGTCTGGTGACTTCCTCTGAAGACAGCACCTTCAAATGACCGTATACATTCATCAGAAGCCTTTAAAGTTATTTTTGGTCCTCTGCAGCACTTTTAGTTTATTTTTGTGTTGACAAAGTGAGCCTTGTGATTCCCACTGGATCTCCAAAAACATGTGAGCAGTCCTAGGGGACTAGTTCCTTGGTCTTCCAGGCAGTGGTCTGAAAGGACCTAATTGTGGGCAGAAACAAGTTTTCTCTTCACCATACTTTTTCCACTATATCTGTATTAGATTCATTTGTGGTTCTGTCAGTATAAATAAGAAGGCAGCTTCCTTTCAGAGACTCAGTCAAAGCTTCACAGTAAAGTGTCTTAATTTTTATCATGTAGTGCTGTATGTGGTAGATATGAGCTGCAGCATCTACAAAGGAACCATGGTGTGAGGAACCACAGCGAGGGCTTCCAGAGCACAACATCTGGTGGGGGAGTCTGCTGTGATTAGAAAAAGTGTTATGCTATTGCCAGAATCAAATTATCTGAAGGTGTCCTGCTGGTAAGCAGTGAGTACAATCTGTACTGAGCCCTAAATTGATGAGTACAGGAGAGGTACTATTAGATCTTTAAATCCCTCTTTGGCTTGAGTTTTGTCAATACTCTCCTCTAAAATCTAATGCAGTGTCTCAAGATACAGGCCACTGCTGAATTTTTTTTTTTTTTTTTTTTTTACTTCTACGCATTAATATTATGTTCCCCAGTTTTCCTAGCACAAGTTTCCCTTCAAAGTGTAAAGAGATTTGCTTGGAATCAGAAACCGATGGCTCACTCTCTCTCTCTCTCTCAGGAGGTCTCTATCTTCCTTAAAAATAATCTCCTCCAGCTGTGGGGAAAGAAGCCTTCACAGGAGAGAAGTCGAGATAGCTCTAGCTGAAAATTAAGCTTGCAGGGAACATGGACTGGCTTCCTGTGGGGTGAGGTTTACCATCCAAGGGATCTGGATAGTGTAGATGGTACCTGCATCCCAGCTGAGAGACAGTAGCTGGCTGTGTGGCTGCTCCCCTTCTGCTGCTTGTGCTCTTCCTTGACAGGCTGGGTGATTTGAGCATTAATTGCTTTGAAGCAGAAAAAATTAACTCCTACGTTTTGGCTGAGGAGTGGTAACCTCAGCTGCCTCAACTCTAACAGTTAGGGTGGTCTTATCATTCCCTACTGCACTATTCATGCAGCCATCTAAGAAGATGGAAATGTCATGTTTGGAAGGTGGGCCTAAGTTTTTAGCACAGGATGGGGCATCGCTGGCAGTGGTAGATAGATTTGCTTTCTTTTCCCCTTATAAACAGCAGTTAGCCTCCTACTAGGAATTCACTGCTATCTTGCTTCCCACATCCTGATAATCAGCTGGGATTACCTAAAACTCATTCCCTTGCTCGCAGCCATATATCTATATGTTATCACACTGCTACTGTGCTTGCATTACTATGGCACCTAGATTCTTGCTGGAGGCAGGAGCTTTATTGTAACGGAAACTTTGCAAACATGGTGAAAAAAAAAGTAATATTTCCTTTTCATCCTCGAGTCCAAATTTTATAGATCGTTGTAAATTGGACATTTGTCTCCCTTGGCTGGTAAGGAGGACTGCATCCTTTGCAGGCTTTCCTCTGGGGAAATTTATAGCAAGATTTAAACACAAAGTGAATGGTCCCCTTTAAAGTTACATATGCTAAAGGAATGTGACTTATGAATCCTGTTAGCAGTAGTGGCTGCATGAGATATCAAACACTTAGTCAAATAAAGACCTTGCCATGATGCATCTTGCACTAGAAGGGCTGCTATAAATTTTGTACTCTGCCAAATGTTTTTACACACCTCTGGTATGTAGGCTGTATTTGATGCTTATAGAAGTTGAGTCTGTTTTGCTTTTGCTGCTGACTACTGGAGGAACACATGCATATATTTGTGTAGCTGAAGAGAATTAAAACTCATCTGGATTGCAGTGTCAACAACAGAGAATGATGCTGCCTTCAGTAAAAACAGGAGATACTGTAAAACTGCAAACAAACCGTTCATCTTGTGTTGGGAAGAGCTGTGTCATTTTCATAATTTCCAGTGGCCAATACAGGTGGCATCTTCTGGATAGAGCAGATTCAGTGGAGAGTAGTGATTTACTTAAAAATTGCCTGTATGAAATATTAATATAAGAATTTGCTTCATGTGGTGAATATTTGAACAATTAAGAGTCTGTTCACTGTTGTTTTCTGGCCTCAGGCTAGGATAGGGAGCTGGCTTAAGGAGAGTGCTGTTGATAGCCTGCCAGCTGACTGGTACCTATGGGATCGTACTGGAACAGATGGGAAGACCAGCAAGACTAGAGGACAAAGTAGCAGCTGAGAAGTCCCCTGCACCCCTACACTGATGAATTTCTAGAATTTTGGTGTAGCTTTCACACTGGACCGCACAAGTCTGAGCTTCACCAGGAGGTTTGGCTCTTCTCTGCTGTCCTGCTCCACAACAGCAAGGGGTGTCATGGGGACCAAAGAGTCACCAATGCCTGAGCAATGGCCAGGAAAGGTGACTCTGTGCCTGAAGTGATCTGAATAGCAGGGCTCAAACGTGGGCAGGGGGTCCAAATATGATAGACAATATATTCAGAGCTTCTTGCATGAGGATGGGTTGTCACAGCTTCCTAAGTCCCTCCTGAGTAGGAAATGTGACAGTGCCATGGCTGGGGGAAGGCAGTTTTTCAGAACACGTATTTGACCACATTGCTCTGCTTTTAAGCAACATGGGCAATTTTATATGAACCTTTAAACCCCCTCACCCCTCCAAAAAAAAAAAAAAAAAGTTTTGGGGATTCCTCAGGGATACCTTAGGGGCAGACCCAAAAAAATCCCTTTTTTTGTTTTACCCACTTTTCCTCCTGGAATGAAAAGAAAGGAAAAACAATACGATTTCAACTTTGCCAGCTTCAGCAGCAGAATTCTGCCTGTGCAAATTCCTGGGGCTCTTTGTTGTTGTGTGAGGTTTATTCTTTTTGAAGAAATGTCTTTGCCTTAATGTCATACTAATTGTTTGATGAGAGCAGGGATTTTAGGGCTTCTGCAAGGAGTGAGACCATCAGAGTGACCTCAGGGGCTCAGCCTGTCTCTCAGCACCATTCTGAGTGAGGCACAAGTGTGTGCTGAAGTTATCCACTGGCAGGTTTTTTTGGATATTGTCTCAAACTGCCTGTATGATGAGGTCATTTCACTGAAAATCAGCGAGATGGCTACACTTGGAGCTAAATCTGAAAGGGGTTTTAAAACCAGTTCTCCAACATAAAAAATGATGAGTGATAGCAGAGGGCTGTGATTTCACATTTTTTTATTAATGTTTCTAAGCAGTTCTGAAGAGTTTTGTTTCTTTCGGGTCGCCTGCTTGAATCCCACTGAATCAGGAGAGAAAATGACTGAACACGTGGGGGGAGTGCAGGAATCATGTGGGGTCAGGGAGCTGTAGATTACAATGTTGGGCAGAGTTATCGCACTTGCCTGCGAGCTCCAGCCCTGTCCCCGCTCTGCCCAGCGGCAGCCGCGGGAGAGGAGGGGAAAGGCTGCTCTGCTTTTCACTCACTTGCCCTTTCCCATTGTGTTCCCTGAGTCATCGGCCCTTCCTACCTGCTGAAGCCTTTCATGCTGCATCATTGATTATTTTTAATCAAAGGAATCAGAGTTATTTTCCCCTGTTTGGTTCACGACACTCTGCTGATTATTGCAACTCACTGAGATGATGAAAATACACAGATCATGAAGTTCAGAGGTAGAAAACCTGACTAGCCAAAGTAACTCGTTTTGTTTGACTTGGTGTTTCATTTTTTTGCCTCTCTGGCTCTGTCTGTATTGTACAAGGTATTTTACTTTTACGTCCCCAGGGCAATCTACCAATAATTCATCTGCCTGTTCTTACCCCTTGGTTTCTAAGCCTCCAGATGCTGGACTTGAATTTTGAGGAGCTGTTTTCAAACACTGGCATATATTTTCTGTATGCCCTTGAACAGTCTCCTTCACCTCTCAGAATCTTCTAGTTTTGCAAAGGGACTCAATGTCCTTTTTACAGGACCACTTTGCATATCTCCAGTGCACTAGGCATTTTGTCAGCCCATTAATCCAATAATGAGAGAGGAGAAATAAAATGTGTAGCTGACCTATGCACAAAGATGAACACACAGTGAAAAAGGGAGATCTCACTGGAGTAGATTCAAACTCCACATCTTCACGAAGGAAGGCTTGTGTGATCAGTTCATGCTGAAAAGGGCAAGCCCCAGGCTGCTGTTCTCCATACTAAATGTGATTCGTAGAATCATAGAATGTCTGGGCTGGAAGGGACCTCCAAAGGTCATCTAGTCCAACCCCCCAACCATAAGCAGGAACAACTCCAACTTGATCAAGCTACTCAGAGCTTCATCCAGCCTCATCTTGATTGTCCCCAGGGATGGGGCCTCCACCACCTCTCTGGGCAACCTTTTCCAGGGATCTATCACCCTCATATTGAAGAACTTTTCCCTAAGGTCTAACCTAAATCTACCCTTTACTAGCTTAAAGCCATTACCCCTCGTCCTGTCACTACCTCCCTAAGACCATTCACTAGTTGGAATCAAGAATCTCACCGTTGCTACCCCACCTCAAGCTGTAACAGCAGCAGGAACTTTCAAAGTAAACTTTATGACCAACTCTGCCAGCCTGCTTATTAATGACATGCAAATTATGGAAGTTCAAACATTTGCATTCAATGCTCATAGCTGTTTCTTTGATTGCTAATGATGTTGATTCACAAAGAAAAAGCTCTCTAAAATAAAGAGACTATTTAATGTACCACACCAAAAGCAAATTAAAGGATGTTGAATATAGCTTTTTTTTTGGTCATGTTAAGCCCTGTCCAAACACCTCAGGAGTCATAAATTAGGTGGAAATAAAATGTGATTTACCAGCTAATGAGCTAGTCTTCAATTTTTCAACAGAATTGTAACTTAGAATAAACAGTAAACATGTTCATTTAATCGTAAACTTCTGTCCTGAATTTTACTACCCAGTTGTCACAGATTCACAGATTGTCATGATTTAT
Source organism: Merops nubicus (assembly GCF_000691845.1). Classification (NCBI taxonomy): domain Eukaryota; kingdom Metazoa; phylum Chordata; class Aves; order Coraciiformes; family Meropidae; genus Merops; species Merops nubicus. Next base: position 38,514 of record NW_008591793.1, on the reverse strand, counting down.
TCATGTTACAAGATCAGCACAGTTACTGTAGACCTCCTAAAACATTCATAGCTAGTTCAAGTTGTCCACCATAAATCATAGCATCATAGAATGATTTGGATTGGAAAGGACCTTAAATATCCTCTAGCTCCAGCCTTCCTGACATAGGCAGGGACACCTCCCACTATGAACTACCATTCCTACCCACCCTTGCAAAAAGGGTATTTAAGGGACTGAGTTAAAGCTAAAGGAGATTAATCCATCCTTGGTGATTTCTGGGTGCCATCTCTGGCCTCTTCCTGACATACTTTTGTAGAGTATGATCCTACAGAAGCAGCAAACTGCATCTCTTGCAGCACTATCTCACTTCTAACATTTACTCCTGGAGTACAAGGTTCAACATCAGTATAGCAATGCAGTCTGACCTTAGGAATAATTTAGGGAATTAGTTTTTAATCAGTAATTCCAGTATTTCCTAGACAGACATTACCTGTCCAAAGTACATCCTCAGGCTTCAGCATGTCTCTGATTTACAGGGAACCTAGCTAGTTTGCTATATGGGTACAAACATATAAAAATGATGGCCCAGTGAATAATTAAGAAAAAAAGAAACTTCACTGAGATAAAAAAGTGTATTTAAAAAAAAAAATAGAAAAAATTCTAATCTTGAAGCACAATAAGAAGATGGATCAGCAGATCTTGATGATTCAGCTAGGTCCTGTTTGCCAACCTATTTGAAGTTTATATTCTCAGAAAAACAGAGGAAAGGTTTATCCCCAGAGATTTGTCTTTAGAGTCTTTACAAACAATATTCTACAGCTGAAATAAAATGATGACACTTGGGACTATAAGTACTGATACTATTACTTGAGAAATGCAGCTGCATCAGTTTTTTGCTATGTATATAGAATTTTACTTGGAAATTTAGAACCATTTTGCACTTCATAATGTTGCCTTTGTCTCTTATGTCACTTTCAATCTCTTTATAAGACTGTATTTTGCTGTGAAGATGCTAAAATACTGTAATAATAAATATTAATAAATGGAAACTGGTCCAGGAATGTTGTCATGATAGACAGCCAAGTTATAAAAGATTATCTGCTTTGACCTAAGACAATGCTACTGAACAAGGTAGCATTTTCTGGCTAAAATGAAATAATAATCTGTGTGACTGCTAATAGAAAATACCATTAAGATTTACTTGATTCCTGGTGTTTTGTTGTGAATTTTTTTTTTTATTCTGCCTTGACAAACATGAAATAGAGAAATAATACAAGAAAAGTAAAAAACGAATGCAGACTAGCATTTCTTCAGTGGTTTTAAGCAAGATTTTCATATGTAAACTCCTAAATGAGACGACATTCCCAGGCAAATACACATTCTAGTGATAGTGAACAAGACTGTTGACTGTGGCATTGTACCACAGGAAAGTTGCTGTTGTTGTGACCAATTGCAGCTTTTTTGTAGTTGAGTAAAAGTTTTACCCCATTTTGGAGCAATTGCTTGACATGCTGAGATACTGAGGACTTCACCCTTCCATTGGGTGAGATCTGAGATCTCCTTGGCAGTAGGGCCTGGCTCAGATTTGTAAATTGGCATGCCTGTGGCCTTTGATGTGCACAGTGAGGTTAGCTGCCAGCCTACGAAGGATACACTAGAGGTGCAGCAAATGTAATATATGGATTGATTTGAACACTTTGGTTCTGCATGAAAAAACTTTTTGGGCCACCTGGACTCTCATCTTGTTTGCGTTATATTTAATATTGTTCAAAAAGTGTGTAAATAACTGGGGAAAAATGAATGACTTCATGTTAGAGCCACCTTAAAGAATCTGCCTCTGCAGACTACTTAAAACTAAAGAAAATTGAAAAATCAGTTGTCAGAGATCGTTTTGTCACTGAGTCTGGGATCCATGTCCCCTAGGATGCAGCTCATAGATTCAGATTCTCCATTAGGAAACCTATTTGTGCAATACAGCTTTACGTTATTACCGTTTGTGGAGATCTAAACAGTGGATGTGAGAAGTGATCCAAATAGGAGGCATCTGCTTTAGTTAGAACTGAATCCCCACTGATGGATTTACTAATGTGCAATGGGTGAGATTCAGTGACCTTGTCATAGGCATCCAGCTTGAGATGCCCTAAGATACCCAAGATATCCCTCTACTTGTGTCTATTGGATGTGACCCAGGACCAGAGGGACACCTCCAGATCCCTGGAGTAGCAGAGATGGCATGACAAAATCACAAAGGGTAGCTCAAATGGACCTAGATTCCTGTGTGTGGGCATCTAGGAGGGTTCAGAGGGTTACAGTGTGCTAACAGGAGAGTTGAGAAACCTCAGGCTTGCTCTTAACCATAGAACCATAGGCTGTGGAGACATCTGAAGTATGAGTTTTCTGGCTTCGACTTAGGCACTGGCACTGATGGTTCTGCAGGTGCATTTCTGTGCTGTCTTGCCTTTCAGCCCGGGCTGAGGCTCAAGTCTACATCCTGGGATCCAGGAGAAGATACTAGAGTCGTTCTGCCAGCTGAATACTGATGCACACCTCCAAATCCCTGTAATAACTCAGGGCAAGGTTACATCCTGCTCCTGTGCAACCACTTAGGGCAGGTCTGTCACAGGTTAGACAGTGAATGAAGACTGCTTTGATGATATTTTCTCATTCTGCTATAAATAGGACTGAATTGGGATGGGGAAATTATGGACTGTAAGGACAAAAGATGAAGTTTATACTTAAGGGAAAAAACAGGGGATAAAGTGATGTTTCTAAGGCTTGTCCCCAGCTGGAGCAGGGCAGCTGAATGCTGACCCTTCCCTGGAGAGAATGGAAAGACATTGTACCCAGCAACACAAACCAATCTTTGTGAACAAGTACAAATGACCCTCCCTGCCCTCTTTCCTGGCATTATTAATACTTCATATCCATGCATCTATTAGCTTTGATAACAGAGGTTGTTTGTTACAAGAGTTACACTGGTTGTGGCAGGAAAATGGTAGCAACAGACACATGCTTTAAAAATTGTGCTGAGATGTTCTAACATTGTACTTTCAAAATAATTTATTTCAACCATCTCTGCCAATGCTACAAGTAGGACATAGCTGCAATGTTGCACCTCCAAGACACAGAATTTGTATTGTGTTGGTGTTAGCCACTAATAGGATTCCAGTACAAAGACTTTAATCCATTGCTAAGTAAGTGACAGTGTAGTAATATGGTTTGAGGAAAGGACATGGCTAACATGCTACTTCTGCTCTTCAAAGACTTAGTTTTATAATCCTCTGCAGAAGTCTTTGTTCAGGTTTTTGGAAGTATTTTGTAACTTCCCACACACGCCTTTAAGTATTGTCTCAAGACCTGCTAATGTATTTGCTGCAAAATTCAGTCCATAAGTAGTTATGCTTTCAGCCTCTGAATCACCATATAATGCTATGTTGTATTGGAGTTCTATTATCTTTAATATTTCAGCAGGCTGATTGCTAATGCAGTTTTAAGGACCAGTAAAATTGTCACCAGCAGATTGGTAATTTTATCATCATTGCTATCATCAGCCTCGTGTCTGAGTTAGGGGTAGTGGGTACCTCCAGTCTCAGCTTAACCTCACCCATTGCAGTGGAGATGGATTGGCACACTGCCTGCTGGTTGTGCTGGTGCTGGTGAGCTGGTGGATTTTTCTTGTGTTTATGTAGCTGAGGTCTGTTATGCTCGAGGACTTAACACTTTCCTCACCTTCATCTTTTACTGGGTCGTTGAAGCTGGATAAGTTGAATCCTTTTCTGTACACAATAAATAAGACATTGGTTGTTTGGAATGCTTGGCTGGGATTCATCTGAAATATTGCAGTGCCTATAGGTTATAAATCTAGGTGAGCCTAGGATCCCTTCATAACAGAAATAGAGCTATTCAAATACAGCCTCTTGACAGTATAGCCTGTCTAGATGAGTTGCACCCTAAACTCCTTTGACTAGGCTTCAAATGGTACCACGTGAGTCTCAACCATTTGCTCAGATGCTCAGACTTAAGCTGTGGATATATAATCTTAGGTGACATACATCCTATCATTGATACGATTATCAGACTGGAAACTCTTTCTCTACCATTAACTCATTAAAACTGCACATTGTTAGAGCACTGCTTAGTAAAGTAGTCCTCGTGTTCGTTTGAAAGAGGTCCTGCACCTTTCTGCCTTTCCACAGTGATATCCCTATGACCTGTCTGGATGCCAAACTCTCAGCCTAAAGAAGACTTTGAATTCTGCCCAGAAGCATATTCTGAAATAAACTGAGGTCTTACACAGTGCTACTGAATGGGATGATTACTGCAGCCCAGTGAGATTTACACAAGTGTCTCAGGCATGTTGAATCAAAGCTTGGAAATGGAGAAGCCACTTTGCTGAGGTGTTGCCTTCATTATCTGATCTCTGTGAACTGTTAAGCTGCAGGGAAGGCATGTGTGGCAAAAGGGCAAAGAATCTGACATTGTTGTATGAAAAATGCACGTGCTAGGGCAAGCTGGATTTACACCTGGTTTATTACTCTGCCTCCAACACAATGGGAAATTGGGATACACTGCACTGAGTAAAACACAGAAGCCCTGGCAGAGCCACCAAGTGATGATGAACATCTCTTCTAATGCTCACAGCTGTGTCTTTGCATGGCCAGATCATGGATTGCCAACTCTTGCTTCCTTTCTGCAGTATAAATAGTGAACTATAAAGGCTGATGCTTTCACAAATTATTTAGAAACCTACTTCCCTTGATGCTCAAAGAAAATCAGGCTGTTAAATTGCTGTATAGCTCATGAAAATGTTATTAGTGGGTTGTATTAAGTAAATATCCTGGAGGTCAATAGCCTTACAGTCAATGGGACTCCAGCTTCTAAGTGTGTTTCTGAGTCCTTTGAGACAGGCTTTGTAGGAAGAGTTAATTTCTTCTGCTAAAGCAAAAGATATCTGAGGAAAAGAGAAGAGGCTTTGGGGCATATAAGCCGTTCTTTGGGTCATCTATATTGTGAGTCTAGACCTTAGTTTCAAAGTGATGTATGAACCATTAGAAATGTCACTCAGTGAAAAGATTTACAATGTCTGACTTCTTTGTCCCCCTCCTCTTTTTAGTGCTGGAGTAAATCAGAAATGGTTCAGTGGAGCTAGACTGTGTCAAACTGTCCAAGAGACACAGGCTGTACAGCATGTTACTGGGACTTGCTTGGACAGAGACAGTAACTTTTGCCTTTTCAGCATATCTTGAAAGATGTTGGACAACTTTTAGCTCCCTGTTATTTTCTTTACTTCAGTGGTCTCAAAATAGAGAAAAGTCAATAACTGCAGCAGAAAAAATAAAAAGTTCCCTTTGACTGCAAGATGGAAGCTAAAATATTTATTAAAAAATACTGCTTGCTGCTAAATAAAGCCATGGCTATTTTCACCAAATGCTGGCTTTTTGGAAGGTTAATTGTCTTAGTTCTGCTCATACAAATCAAAATGATACTTGTTGGCAGGGTGGCCCTCCAATAAAACCTAGTTGCTGTACTGAGAGCTGTGAAAGATTTAGACGAACCAACTTTTAATTTTTTTTTTCATTTTTTTTTTCTTTGTTCCTTAAAGCAATTATAAATATGTTCTGTGACCTGCCCTTATCTTCCTCTGGCTTGTCTGCATGCTGCAAGGCCTGTCAGAGGCTGTGTGGGTCTCTCTGCTGCTGTGTGCACAAAGGCTGCAAGGCTGAACGCGAGCTCTGAGGCTGTTCCTGTCTCGTTGCCAGGGAACGGTGGCGAAGAAGAGCCTGAGCTAAACTGGAATTTAGGAACCATCTTTGCAATGAGCTACTTATGGGACCTTGGGCAAACAATTTGTGTGGAGTGGGATTCCCCTCCTCTAGTGCCAGGCCTTCAGTAGTTAAGCCTCTGACTTCAGTTTGTTGGAGGACTCTGCCTATAGAAGGGGAAAGGAAGAGAGGGGGACTGGTCCTCTGTTTTAGATGTTTGTCTAAAAATGGGACAAACAACCCACTGGGGACATCTGCTTCTCTCCAACTATAGTGTGAGCCCAGATGGCTACCTTAGACTGACACCTAACATTTGGGCTTCTGTAGGACTGCAAAAGTGTTTGAACTCTCTGTTAATCATTGTCTGACCCACATACAATCTCAGAAGTCTCCACAAAGCATTCTCTCTGTGTTTAGTGCTACATGACATGCGGCTGCAACGTCAGCAAGATGGTTTTTTCCACGTTCTTAGGTTTCTGAGGGCTGTTGGAGGTTAGCTTTGAAGGGATGAAGAATTCCTTCCTCTTCTTCATTGTATGTCTGAGGCCAGAGTTATGCTGTTCGGAATACTTCGTGGTCAAGGTTGGTCCTTATCTTCAAGAATTTCTGACCTGAACCACTCTCCAAGAATCCTTTTTCTCTGAAGGTGGCAAGAAGGGAACTCTATCCAGCAACAGTGGTGGGGTGTTAGTGGATGAGCTAATGGCTCAAATAAATCAAGATGAGTAACAACAAGCACATCACCAGTCATAGCATGGCTTAGGTTGGAAGGAAACCTAGGATCATTTAATCCAAACTAGTCTAGTTGAGAGGCAGGGACACCTCTCAACTAAACTAGGTTGCTCAAGGCCTCATCCAGCCTGGCCTTAAACACCTCCAGGGAGGGGCATCCACAACCTCTCTGGGCAATCTATTCCAGAGTCTCGCCACCCTTGTACTGAAGAACTTCTTCCTAAAATCTAGCCTAAAACTACTCTGCTTCAGTTTAAAACCATTTCCCCTTGTCCTGTCACTGCAAACTCTTGTGAAAAGACCCTCTCTAGCCTTCCTATAGGTTCCCTTCAGGAACTGGAAGGCAGTTATAAGGTCTCCCCAGAGTTTTCTCTTCTTCAGGGTGAACAACCCCAGCACCCTCAGCCTATCCTCATGGCAGAGATGCTCCAACCCCTGGATCATCTTTGTGGCCCTTCTCTGGACTTGTTCAAACAGATCTATGTCCCTTTTATGGTGGGGACACCAGAACTGGATACAGTATTCAAGGTGGGGCCTCACAAGAGCAAAATAAAAAGGGAGAATCACCACTCTTGATCTGCTGGCCACACCCTTCTTGATGCATCCCAGGATGCAGTTGGCATTCTGAGCTGCATGAGCACACGGACGGCTCATGTTGAACTTCTCATCAGTTAACACCTCAAAGTCCTTCTCTTCAGGGCTACTCTCAACCAGTTTTGTACACAGTTTACAATTGTGCCTGGGATTGGCCTGACCCAGGTGCAGGACCTTGCATTTTGACTTACTAAACCTCTTGCAATTTGCATTGGTGCATATCTCAAGCCTGTCAAGGTCCCTCTGGATGGGCTCCCTTCCCTCAAGTGAGTCCATCTCGCCACACAGCTTCATGTCATGAGCAAACTTGCTGAGGGTACACTCAATGCCACTGCCCATGTCACTGACAAAGATGTTAAACAGCACTGGACCCCAGAGAGACCCCTGAGGAGCTCCACTTGTCACTGGTCTCCACCTGGACTTTGAGCTGTTGATCACAACTCTTTCAAACACCTTCGCAGTCCTACAGAAGCCCAGATGTTAGGTGTTGGTCTAAGGTAGCCATCTGGGCTCACACTATCATTGGAGAGAAGTAGATGTCCCCAGACTGTGACAGAAAGTTTATTCTGGAATAAACATGGTGATAATCTGCCTAGAGGAACATGGAAGGTGAGACCTGCATCTAGAATAACTCCTTTCCGAAATCATTTGATCCTGGTGGGATAACTCTGCAGCTGTAAGAGCATGTTCTGCATGTAAGCGTATGCATCTTGGTCTAAAGGATTTCAGATGTCCTTTTTCTTCAGTGGTGAAGACAATTGGATACATTTTGGATGAGAAAGTGAATGATCAGTTCACAACTTTTGACTTCAGATTGAGCAAGTTTTTTCTGGTATGAGAATTAGGATAGTTTTTTCCTTATAGACATTTCATTTCAAGTTCTCTTCTTTTCGATTTAAATTAATTTCATTCCACCAAAGGGGAAATGCTCTTCTGGTCTCTTCTTATGAACTAAAGCTGAAAGATTTCTTCTGTTGATGCTTTGACAGTTTTCTGAAGCATCTACCTTAGCTTTGATCTTCTTCTCTCCTCTTTTCTCCCTATTAATTTTTAACACTTGTTACGAGATTTGTTCTATTTGTGAGTTATGAGAAGGTGTCTTAATTTATAGACAGCCCAAGTATACCCTAGTGTAATTTCAAAGTGTAATTTTTTCCCCCTTTGAGAATTTAATTCACATCCTCCACTACCATACAGCAGCATAACTACTTTAAACCTTATGGAGTTCTCTTGATCTGCACCTGGCAGGGCTTCTGACCTTGTTATAAAATTTAGAACTGATTTCTTACCAAGATCTTCACACTTGAAAGAATCCTCTGTCAACCACAGCAAAAAAAAAATCTTGGTTTTCATTAGAGGAGTATAAACCCACTTTCGTTTATCAGGAACCAGGACTGCAGGAAATACCAAGGTTAGCAATATTCAAATAGATAAATTATTAATTTTTATCTAGAAAATATAAGAAAATAAAACTTTCCCTTTGAAAATGGCCAAGTTTTCTACCAACCTCTCAAATACAGTGCTTTTGAAACATTTTATGTATTTTTGCTCTACTTACCTGTTTTTCCATACTGAGAGTGCACAAGCTTGCCTGGGACACTAGCAATAAACACAAAAATTAAATTAATCCACAGTCCAGACTTTACTGTGACCTATGACAGAGATCAACAATATTAGTAGCAGCATTCCTTGGGAAGTCCTGGTTTTGTTTTTATCTTTTCTGTACATAAAATGACCAGATTTATGTCTCCTGTCTCTATGCTTCAGTAAAGATGAGAAATTTGGGAAGTTTTCATGTTTTTCAGCTGACAAACTCTGCAAATCAGAGGACAACATGCAGGCACTTTTTACCATTTTAACTACAATAAAGCCAAGACAGGGAAAAAGGACTAAATGGGATGCTGTATCAGGCTGTTGGCTGAAGGGTAGTATGCTGCAGTAATAGTGCCAAATTAATCTATTTTCACTGGAGAAAATATTTTTTGGTCTGTGCGATGGACAAAATGTCTCTAAGGTTCATCTGCTCAGTGAAAGGCCATGCTACTGCTGCAGCTTTTTCTTGTAAAGCAGTGAGAATGAAATACACAGGCTGTGGCCCAAGAGACCATGTGTTAGATCCCATGGGAGGAGGATCAGGGCCCCTCTGAGAGGGTCTGGACTGGCTCCATGCTGCTGATATTCTCCTGCAACCCACTGGCCTCTCTCAAAGGGAAATTTGACATTTAAGGGTAGCCTTTGACATGAGGTGCATTCCCTGGGCAGTGGGTGTAGGTTAAAACAGCAGGATCAGACCACCTGATAAATGGCAGATCAGAGAATGGCTTTAAAGATTCTTTTCAGCTGTAAAATTCACATCAGGACTTCACCTGTTCCCCTCCTCTCTTCTGCCCTCTCTCCCATTTTCTTTTTTCTCTCTGTTTTTATTTTATTTTATTTTATTTTCCCATTGGTCTGTGATATTTGATATCAAAGAGTTTTGGTTGAAATGCAGCTTTCATTCACACCCACAGACTTTGCTTTTTTGCTCCCTGAAGTCAGGACGTTGAATGTCCAAGCCCTGCTCTGAGGACAAGGAACTTGCTGGTGTTTTGTTGCTGGAGCATCACAAATGCACAATTCACCCATCCAGGGCTCTGCTTGCTTTGGTCCATCTCCACAGACAGGCCTGCCTGGCAGATCATTTACCCTCTCCATCTACTCCAAGGCTCCAACAGGTGCTGTGTGGGTGAAAAGAAAGAGCTTTAAATACCCAAACATAGTGC
>NW_008591793.1:22942-28654 GCF_000691845.1 Merops nubicus | reverse complement strand
TCTTTCCCTTGTTTGGCATACTGGAACCTCCTTTTTTGGACGTTCAAACAATATTTTGTGCGTGTGCACCTCTTAGTTTGAACTCCCAAGTGCAGTCACCTCCAACCCACCATTTAGCCAGAAAAACATAGCGTTTCTTCTCTTCTGCTCAAAGCTTTCTGTGTCTCTGCTTTTGCTTTCTTCTTTTATAAGTCCTTTCCAAATTTTGTGTCTTCTCTGTTCTTTTGCACTGCAGGACAAATTTTTGTTGCTTCATAGGGTGAGAGGAGAGAACATAGTAGCTACACCCTTCTAAGGCCTTGTTAAAACAAATAAAAGCTTGCTGTTGGTCTGGTCTCAGCACAGCCATGGAAGTAAAGTGTTATGCTACTGTGAATTTAGAATTAAACAAGATCTGGACAATAAAAGTATATAAACACTGAAGTAGACACATTTACAGTTTTCATAGAAAGAAGCTTTTCATATATATCAGATTTTTTTTTTTCATTTTGAATAGATCAGTTTCCCAAATCTTCACATTGAAGAGCACAAAACTTTTTGCTCTTCTCATACCAAGCACGTTCGTGCTCCACAGAAATCACAGTGGTTATACATTGTTGCAGTGAGTGCATGTATACTTATTGACATTTGCTAATTAAATTTGCTCAAACAAGCGAGGTATACCCTGAAGAAGGTGCAGAGTAAATGTGTGCTTGAGAGGGAGGAAGTGTTGGGAGGGAATAACAGTCAGAAATATGATCATAATTTGTTTCTTGTGATCTATTTAAAAGGCAACCAAAAAAAAAAAATTTGCAGAAGGCTTTGAAATGTAAAATGCCCCTGTATCAATGGCCTAAGGTCAGGCCTAAACAAGCAAGAGAATCCCAGCGCCTGAGAAGTTAAAACCACAGGATGTTTGAATCCAGGCTGGATGCAGGTGTAAGATGTATATTGACAAAAGCAAGCTGAATCAGTTTCTATCATCTGTCACAGTGAGCACCGGTAGGAAAGATCCTGTTTCCTGAGATGTTATTGCTGATCAGCAATGTCACTGAATCACAGGATGGCAGGGGTTGGAAAGGACCTCCAGAGATCAGCCAGTCCAACCCCCTGCTATAGCAGGTACACAGGGGCGTGGCCCGGAAGATTTTGAAAGTCTCCAGAGAAGGAGACTCCCCAGCCTCTCTGGGCAGCCTGTTCCAGGGCTCTGAAACTCTCACATTAAAGAATTTTTTCCTTATGTTTAGGTGGAACTTCCTGTGCTCCAGTTTGTGTCCATTGCCCCTTGTCCTATTTCTGGGCACCACTGAAAAGAGACTGGCCCCATCCTTCAGATGTTTATAAGCATTGATTAGATCCCTTCTCAGCCTTCTCTTCTCCAGGATGAACAGCCTCAGGTCTCTCAGCCTCTCTTTGTAAGAGAGAAGTTCCAGTCCCTTAATCATCCTTGTAGCCCTCCATTGGACTCTCTCCAGTAGTTCCCTGTCTCCCATAAACTGGGGATCCCAGAACTAGACACAGTACTCCAGATGTGGCCTCACTAGGGGAGAGTGAAGGGGCAGGAGAATCTCCCTCAACCTGCTGGTCACACTCTTCTTCATGCACTCATAGCATTGGTCTTCTGGGCTACAAGACCACACTGCTGTCTCATGGTTAACTTGTCCACCAGGACTCCCAGGTCCTTCTCTGTGGAGCTCTTTTCCAGTAGGTCAGCCCCGAACCTGTACTGGTGCATGGGGTCATTCCTTCCTAGGTGCAGGACTCTGCACTTGCCCTTGTTGAACTTCATTAGGTTTCCCTCTGCCCAGCTCCCCATCCTGTCCAAGTCTCTCTGAATGGCAGCACAGCCTTGTGGTGTGTCAGCCACTCCTAGTTTCGTATCTTCAGCAAACTTGCTGAGAGTCCACTCTGTCCCTTCATCCAGGTCATTGAGGAGTAAGTTGAACAAGACTGCACCCAGAACTGACCCCTGGGGAACACCACTAGGATCAGGCCTCCAGCTGAACTCTGTGCCACTGATCACAACCCTCTGAGCTCTGTCATTCAGTCAGTTCTCAGTCCATCTCACTGTCCACTCATCTAACCCACACTTCCTGAGCCTACCTGTGAGGATGTTAGGGGAGACAGGGTCACAAGCCTTGCTGAAGTCCAGGTAGACAACATGCACTGCTCTCCCTTCATCTACCCAGCTAGTCACACCATTGCAGAAGGCTATCAGATTAATTAAGCATCTCTGGTTTTTGAGGGGCAGCAGGCAGTCTGCCAGCTCTCACAATGCAAAGTGCACTCATTAGCACAGAAATTTCATTGAAAGTATATTTTTAAATGATAATGCCCTTATGTAAATTGCTTTCTTAACGAAGTGTCACTCATGCTGCACCAGAGGCACTGTGTGTTTAGCAGTTCTTGGAGAAGTTCCAGCCTTTCCAGTCAGTCCAGTGTTAGTTGCCTGCACCTGAAGTAGCTGCTCTGATCTCCCTTTACAGACAGTGCAAAGAAACAGGGAGCTTTGGACCATGGGCGAGCCATTTTATATGCCTTTTTAGGATTAAATTAATTTAAAATCCTATTTCTAATTAAAAGGGAAGCTAAATATTAGCCATTTACATGTGGGACTGTATGAGTGGTCTGATGGATATCATGCAAATTGTCTGTATCTTCCCACCATCTAGCACATGTCCAATATAGTTCAATATGTAATTCCTCTTGGAATTAAGCACTGATAGTTGGTGCTTTTTCAAGTCTCCTGTTACCTCCTGTCAATATGAAGAGTCGATATTATTTATGTCCCAGATCAATATTTCCTGTGTGAAAAAATCTGTATCTGACTTAGCCTATGAAGACAGCTTTCTCTAAGCCAGGACATGCTGATTTTAACACTAAGATATTATTGGAACATTTCCTGCACCTCTAGTGTTGCTATATTTTGCTAGCCTAGTCTGAGTACACCAGGTTCATGAAATTGCTGTCACACTCTGTATAAATTGTTTTTTGCCCACTCTAAAAATACAAAACCTATTAGACTGTATCAAGAGTGAGAACAATTTTTCTTGACAGATAACTGTGCTTCCTCATTCGAGGCTACTGAGGTTTCAAAGTGGTGTTCAAAATCAGATGATACAAAACTTGGAGGAGCGGTCAATATCCCAGATGGGTTGTACTGCCATTTGGAGGGAACTCAACAGCTTGGAGAGATGTGCTGACAGGAACACCATAATGCTCAGCCAAGTGAAAGGCAAAGTCCTGCACATGGGGAAGAATAACCCTATATGCCAGTATAAGTTACAGCCAAACAGTTGGGAAGCAGCTGTGCAGGAAAGTGGGGTTCTGGTGGACACCAAGATGACCATGTGCCAGCAGTGTGACCTTGCAGCAAGGCAGGCCACCAGCTTCCTGGACTGCATCAGGCAGAGGTGGCAGCAAGTTGAAGGAGGTTCTCATCTGCTCACTGGTGAGACACGTCTGGGATGCTGTGCCCAGTTCTGGGCTGCCCGGTAGAGGAGAGACATGAACATACTGAAGAAAGTCCAGCAAAGAACCATGAAGATGATGAAGGCACTGGAGCAATTCTCATACAAAGCGAGGCTGAGAGATGGGACTATTCAGCCTGGAGAAGAGATGGCTCAGGGGTTCCTACCAGTTAGTGTAAATACCTGATGGGAGGGACTAGAGAAGGCTCTTCTCCATAGTTCCCAGTGACAAGACAAGGCAATGGGCACAAACTGGAACTCAGGAAATTCTGTTTAGGTACAAGAGACTACCTTTGCTGTGGAAGTGACTGGGCACTGGCACAGGTTGCCCAGAGAGGTTGTGGAGTCTTAATTCTTGGAGATATGCAAAACCCAACAGGACAGGGCCCTAAAAAACCTGGTGACCTTGTAGTATAGTAAGTGGCCCTGATTTGAGCAGCAGATTGGACAAGATCATATTCAGAGGTGCCTTCCCACCTCATGCATCCTGTGATCAGATGAGCAAAGCTCAAGGTGACATGCTGAGGCAAAGCAAGCTTGTGCTTCAGATGCAGAGTACAAGTCCTGCCTTTGGCAGCCTGCTGAAAGTATATGCTGATACTGTGGTTCCCTTTCCAGAGCATCCTTCTGGGGCTTGCACTGGTAATTCTGCCACGTGGAGATGTAGGACATGAAAGCAGGTCATCAGATTCCTTCTGGGCTTCCAGCTATGGGTGAAACCCTCCATACACCTCAACAGTGATATAGCTCTGCTCAGGATCAAGTCTTGCAGGCTGCAGATGCCTTTGGTGCAGCGAATGGAATACTCTTTTCATTGGCCTACAAATAACAGTTTTTGAGAAACCCTTTGAAAATATGTTTAATGCAACTTTTATCTAGAAAAAAACAGAACATCACCATGTGGGATAGGCTGATTTATAGATTCCAAAAGCACTGGCTACCTGTAACTTACTTGATGGTTTCAACTCCTCTGCAACGTGCCTTCAGAGATGCTGCTGAATGTGCACTGCATAGCAAATCAGTCTGTACAAAGCTTTACACGTCCATAGGGACAGAGGCTGTGGACTTTCCAATGCATAAAAGAATACAGACTTAAACCTTTCTCTCCACACATTAGATACTCTCCATTTATTCACTAGAGCCCAGAGTGCAGCAGGTAGTACAGGGAGAACTCCAGCAATTCTCATTGCCATATTATTTTATGAAGATTAATGAACAGAGAAGTGAACAGAAGAGCTCAGCAATCTGTAAAATCAGGGTGTTCAGGCTGGTTTGTAACAAGCAAATAGGTCTGGGGACAAAGTGATACAGATGAGAGGTGTAAAGATATATTCACTGATTTCAGGGATCTGCAAACAAAAATCCTGCTGTGTGATCTGTCATTCATTTTGATTATGGATTACAACCAGCAGTGGATACATCTTTGGAGGGTACTGCAAGGAACTGTTTTTACTGACAGTGAAATGTGGACTCTGTGGACTGAAATAAGCTATTTCATTTTAAACATGGAGTGGGCAAAGGAGAGAAGTCTTTTGGAAGCTTCAGTTTGTTGTGGTTTTTTTAGCTTTCTGTTATTTATTTCAAGCATCTTAATATTTAAAAGATTGAAACTATGTGAAAGGTGAAGCTTTTTTTAAAAAAAAGCCTGTTTACAAGAAATATCTATTTTTTTCTTTATGCTGCAAACTAAACTGCTTGCTATAACATTTGCAAGACCATTACCTGACATTTTTGGAGCATTAAGAAGGTTGCAATCAAAATAATATATTTAGTGTTTCTGACATTAAAAATTTCTTGCTTAGCTGTTGGCAAGACCTGAAGGTCATAGTTAACAGAACCAAGTTATAGCCACATATGCTGGACTAATGCCGTGCCTGCTTAAATGTGAAGCCCATGGGGTTTTGCAGATCAGTGATTACCATTGCAGGAGAAGGTGCTAGAGATGGGCAGACAGATCTTCACCCTCCCCTCCATCTCACTAGCTTCCAGCCCTGATGAAGACCCATGGTGACACTGTCCATATATAAACCCCAGATCAGGCCTCTTGGGTGCTGGGGCAGGGCATTCCCACCAGCTCAGGGCTCTCCATGTCTGATGAACTCCAGAGGAACACAGTGGAGTGGTGTGGACAGCAACAAGTCCCTTTAGATTCAGTGGCCAGAGATGGGTAGTAAAGGGACATTCCTCAGCTGCACCATGTCAATGGAAGGGGACTGTTTCTTCATGCCAGGCGTAGGCTAAGAAGGGGTAGGACAGGCTCTAC
>NW_008591793.1:0-22911 GCF_000691845.1 Merops nubicus | reverse complement strand
CAGCAGGAATGAGACCCCCACCATGTGCATGTACAAGGCAATTTGTTCCTTTCATAGGATGGTGCTCTTATTTGGGAAAGAATCACATTCTGATTTCCAAATCATTTCATTCATTACTTCAGAGAGGGAAGGCATATTAGCTGACAACTCAGGATGTGAAGGTTTCTTGTCTGTTCACATCATTCTTGTAAGTAATTTCAAAGGGCACATGGCAGTATCTGTATCATCTCTCACTACTGAACAGACACTCTTTTTCTTGTGAATTTAGCAGGCTGGTTTTGTTCTCCATCTTTCAGATGAGGACAAGGTATTAGGGCTACTCTGGGCTAACGCTAGATCATGTTCTGCTTTTCAGCAATGTGGTACAGATATAACTGACTATTTTCTGCTTCCCTTTTTCTGCACAGTAAGCAGAGTTATTTTGACAGCTATCTGATTTTTTTATCATTCAGTGTTCATAACATTTGTAGTAGCAATTGCAAACAAATTCAGACATACATGCCTTATGACTGTTATAGATACCTGCTTTCAAAGAACACCTCTTGAAATAAAAACATTTATATGGTCAAAGAAACATTAATTTCATGAGGTGGATGATGGAACTCTTCCTTTATGGCACTTTCATTCAGTGGTGCAAATATATAGACTAATATATTTGTGTATAGAGGTTTATTTCAAAATGAAGTATTTTTTACTGCCAACTGTACCAAAGAGATAAGTTAAGGTTGTAAACCAGGGAATTATTCCCATGTAATTAGTTTTTCATTGTCTATATATGCATATATATGTGTTTATTGCCTCTTCAGTAGGCAGAACAAAAAACACACTGCTTTGTATTTGGGCAGTTCAACACAGTAATGAGACTCTTCAGGTATGAAATGCATCTCTCTCCTTTCCCACTCCTTGTCACACAAATGGGAACTCACTGCTACTGAGTTGTTGATCCAGAGTTGGCTCTTCACAAGAATGAAACCCAGGGTCTTTGTCTGCAATTAGTCTGTATTGTTATGTATGTTGAATGACATAGCTTTGGCAGACAAAATCAAAGCACCCCTTTGCACCTGCTTGAACACTGGACTGCTCTAGATTCAAGCATCTCTTTATATTTGTTGAGATTTATGCTATATAAATATGATGATATATAAATATAATTTGTAACTCTTTGAGATTGTATCAGATGATATATTTCTGTTGTTTTATCTGTAGCAAGTAATGAAAGGAGGGAACTGTGGATATCTGAGCTACTTGCTGAAGACAAGTGTTTTTCTGACCCATTTTTATAAGAAGTGTATCGAATTAAGGTCACAGCAGGTTTGAGTGACCTGTGGCAGTCCCTGTGGATTGGACTGTCTTTGCTGACTACTTGGAACTCGTACTTTATTGATTTGAATGCCGTCTTCAGATTTAACGTAGTCTTCAGAAGACAATTTAACTTCTTCAATAACATTTTTGTGTTGAGAGCAATGCTTAGTTTCACAGAGGAATCATTTTGCAGAGAGATGGCAAGTGTTAACCTTTAAAAGTGTAATGATTTATTCCCCTAATTCACTGCAGGCTTCCACTGATTAGCATCAGGGACTGATGGAGCTGTTATATTCATAGGTTATTCCTGTTACTGGATACACTGATGTTTCTAGACACTTACCCTGGGGAACTGGGCACAAAGGTAAGTTGGGCAGAGGTATATTATGGAACTGCCCGTGCATGGTCATTCCTACCTTTCTCTGTACCAAGCACACTGAAGACAGTAGGTTTGCAGTATGACTGATGATTGATCTTAACATGAAAAGCGCTTCCAGTTTCCTTTGTTATTCTCTTCTTTTGTTGAAGAAAGTAGTGCTGTATGTAGTAGAAAATAGCTTAATGTGTTGTTCAAATACAGCTTCTCAGAGAAATTATATAAATTTTTTGGCATCTCTAGCTGTTGCTTATAGGAAATCTTTGAAACAGATTTAACATTGCTGTAGCATCTGTCTCCCCTGAAATCCTCCACGCCTTGCTGCAGAGCTCAGATGCAGTGGTGCATGTTCCCCAGGTGAACGGGGCTCATTCCAGACACTGCTTGTGTTTCCATTTGCACTTGTGAGGGGTGGCAGTTCACCTATCAATCACCCCCTGCCACCTTGTCTCGCTTCAGAAGGGAAGGCTTTGATACCTCTTTCCAAGTAAGCCCATGGGAACTCTGAAAACCCCTCTTTGAATATGCCCAAAGGATACTTGAGGGTTTTTTTATTGCACTTCATAGCTCAAATGAAAAAACTATCTGGCAGATGATCCTATATACCTTAGACAGATTACTGACTCTGATCTGCCATCCTCCATTTTCATATGACCTTTTCAAGAAAAACTGGGATGTCAGGAACTCTAATGATAATAGCTAGGGGTCTTCCAGCATGTGGCCACAATGTAATAAGCTATTAGGTAAAGTACTTATTGCAATAACTTTTATCTGGTCAGTGAAAATTATTTAAATGATTTCTTCTCTCATCATATTCCTCCCATTTGGATGTCCTAAATCAAGAGGACAAGTTCATTAGAGAAAAAAGAGGCCGAAATCCAGGTTTCTTTGACTATGAATAAAGCCTGCGTAGTAAATTGGAGTGGCAGAAGGAAGAGAATTCCAATTTGATTTGCAAACTGCCTCTCTTCCACTCCCATTTGCAGAAATAAGGCCCATATGCCCAGTAAGCAATTGCTGCTCAAGGTAAAGCTCTGCACCACAGAGGGTTTCTTGGCAGCAAATGAAAGGAGCGTTGCCACTCTGTTACGTATGCCAGCTCTAATAAATCTGTGGATTAGTTTCCTGGCTGCCACAACTGAGCCAACTCAAAACCATATGGTTCCCCTTTCTTAAACATTGCCAGTCAAGAGAAGCGCAACCGCCTCCCTCCCAGCTTCGTTTTTGTTCTGAGGAGAGCTCCACAACAATAAGGAATCGTAAATACAGGAGACGTCTGTGACTTTATTTATCCCTTTTGCATAGTCCTGCTGATGGTATGAGATCAGAACTGCATTTTATTTGCCTTCTTGCAATTTCCTTCTGTTTACAGTCTGCCCTCTGGTTCTCTTTATGAATTGGAGTGTGGCACAGCATGTTCATCTGGCTTATTTATTTGCAAGGAAAAGTCCCTGGAACATATCCTGAATTGTACTTGTTATAATCCTAGAGGGTCTTATGAAACAGTTTAGTGGTTCTTGGGCTGAAAATGAGATTTTGGTTCGGGGATATATTATTTATTCTATTTTTCCCCAGTCTCAAAGATATACTCCTACCCGTTAAGCACTAATCTCCTTCTGTAAATGTGCTGAAGCCTGACCCAGCTGCTGTTCTCTTATAAACAGATCTCACTTGTGCAAATAGTCTTCATCAGCTGATGGGACAACCCCATTGTATGAATGAAAGACATAGGACAAACCCAGAGGAAAACAACAAGTTACAGTGGGGGATGCTCAATCCTTTAATCTGCAAGGCAAGGCATACCCTCCCTCTTGAATTCAATCTTTAGAGTCTCTTCTAAATTACTGAACTAAATGGAAGGGTCCCATTCTCATGTGTCAGTGGATCCAACTTGTATGGTCAGTGTGGCTGCTAGATCAGCAGAGCCTTTTGTCAGGAGTTATGAGCCTCCTGTTGGGACACCTAAACAGAGGATATATTCACTCTTGAACTATCATAGATTAAAAACATTTCTGTTAACACTAGTAGAACTGATAATTCCAGGAATGGGAAAAAAAGTCTGTATTTAGACCTAGTTCTTTCGCAGTTTAACCTTTTTGGGGTAGTGCTTTAACTGCTGTAGTTCAGGCTTGGTAATTTTTAGGCTCAAAAATCTTGACTTAAATCTTGATACCAAGACAGGATAATCTCCAGACACAGTATAAAGTTGTTATTTACTCTCCCTTCCAGATTCCTGCAGTTGAAATAAAGCCTCTTTATAGCAACTTAAGTGCCTCCACATTGGAGGACTTGTACACTTTGACCTAAATCAATACCATTAAAATAGTTTAATGTTTTTTTTATGGAGATAAAGGTGTTATTTACAGGGCCAGCAACAGATTTCAGTAAATTTGCTGTGCTTTCACTGGGTAATCTCTGTATGAACCATTTTCTGTTTTGCCTGGGGTGCATCTTTCCTCTCACCTCGCATTTTGTTGTTGATTCCTCTTCTCAGCCCTATCAAGGTGCTTCACTCTAAAGAACACTTTCTATCCTTCACATACTAGGAAAATAGCTGTAAGTTTCTATTTTTTTTCCCCTCTCTCACCTGTGGTTTTGTATATGAGATGAGTAATGAGTTAGCTTCTTTCTAAGCAGTGCAATAGAGTCTGAGGAGTCTTAAAAGGCGAAGTGGAGAAAGTCTTTCCAGCTTTGATTCTCCTGGCAGGCAGTTTTACTCATTCAGAGCCTAAGCTCAGTACCCAAATCTTCCTTCTGATACACAGTAGGTTTGTGTTTGTCCACACAGTCTAAAACACAACTTTTTCCAGCAAGAAATAGATTTTTCCTTCTGTTTCTGATAGCATGTGATGAACTTGAGACCTAGACTCACCAGAAGGTTACCTTTCGCTCTACAGTTCATTTCTGTAATTTCATTTCCAGTTTTGACACTGGACTCAAAGTTTTGGACAGTGCTACAAAATCAATGATGCATTATCTGAGAATTCTGCTGGCAAAAGGATGATCTTGTACTGAGGATGCTGGGATGGGGCTTGCAGGAATTCTCATATCTGTCACCAGATGTCTGTAAGGTCTTCATCAAATTTACAGCAGCTCTTTGCTTTTTCCTAGCATTTCTTATTATTAATTGACTTTGTTCTGCTTATATTGTAAGCCTTTCAGAGAAAAAGTTCCTTACTCCTCTGTGAGTACCTTATACACACAAGTCTTACCTGTGGCTTCTGCATGCTACAAAATACATGTAATAAATTCAGATTTGCCTTTACTATTTCCCCTAAAATGTCTTGGTCCCTTCTAAATAAAGCTCCCAGCAAATCATTAAAAAACAAGAAATGAAACTGAAGGCCAAGATGGCCTGAACTTCTGTGTCTTGGACACTCCAAAAGGGAAAAAAAACAAAACAAAACAAAACAAACACCAAACCAGAAATAAGGGAGCTTTGATAAACTGAAGTAATAGCAGAAAAAGCTTGTGAAAGGTGGTAGACAACACATAAAGTGAGAGAGATTGGTCGAGTTGCTCTGGAAAAAGACTGGAAGTCTGGCCTTACTGGGTGGCCTTCCCAGCTCCATGGTCCCAGCAGGGTTTCACCTCCTATCACCTGGGGCCCAAGCAGGAAAAGCTTGAGCCCCAAACTCAGTTTTGCAGACTGCTCCACTTTAGTTATCCTCCTTTCATCTCCAGGTGCAGAGGGAATAGTGAGAGAGGCAACGTGTGCAGCTCATGGCTGCTGTTGAAGGCAAATTGCTCCCATAAAATGGAGCATCCCTCTACAAATCTGCCTCCTCCAGGGTCATCTCCTGCACTGCTAATGCATCGTGTTACTTGGTTAACTCAGGCAGCAAGGTACCAATGCTCCCCCATTATGCACATCAGGGCAGTTACCACTTCCTCAGAGACAGCCTATTGCTTTGGGGCAGATAAACTCTTTAAGGCAAATATATGGGACCAAATCCATCCCTGGTGCAATTCCATTGAAGTCACCAGGGTTTTATACCTAAGAGAGACGTGAAGCTTATTGCATAAAGGCAGATATTTTTTTCCAGTTTCCTTTCATTTACCTCTCTATGAATGTGGAATGAGCTCCTCTGCTCATGACTTATTTATGTTGAGCCATCCATTTAAACTCTGGGGTTTCTTTTTTTTTAAAATATGACATCCTTTTACACTATTATTCCTACTGGAAGTGCTCAAATGATTAGCCAGCAAAAGGAAAATGTTGTGGGACAGCATTGACTGGCACTCTCCTTTCTCCCACTGAAACACAATGAAGGCACTGCACAGTTTGGATTTCTTTTTATTCCTTTTTTTTTTTTCCCTCCTCCTCTCCAAGGAGGAGACTTTCATCATTAATGAGGAGGCTGTTGTACATTAAAGGGGAAGAGCATCCTACAAAGCTGCCCTCAAAACCTGAAACACAGACTCAACCCAGCATCACTGAAATGCCATCAGCTGACCTGAGTGCATTTTTCTTCCTATGGTGGGTTTTGCAGGTAAGGCAAATGGTTGTGGAGATACAGATAAAGGTTCAAAAGCAACCTTTAGGCCTCCTGTTATCAATGAACTTGCAAAGTGGGCTCTTTCATGCCCTTATCCTTCCATCCAAGCTCACACAGACACTGGCTTACAGAGGAATACCTCTCTTCAACAGAAGGAGACAAATAAATATCGAAGAGGAGTGAAGACTGGGGGATATGTATGAATATAAAGAAAGGCTTCTGGGTACAAGTGCTCTTCTGTGTCTGGATATGATCTACTTGATCTGCATACAAAGTCCAATTTCAGTGTGCCTCTCCAAACAGAATCCCGTAATTCCTCCCACCAATCCCCCGCTCTCAGGAGTCAGCTCATTTTGAAGGAACTTTTTGTGCTCCATTTTCACAATTTGGGCAGAACTATCTCAGAAGGTAAAAAGAAATTCCAGCATTTAACTATGCTCCAAAGTCATAAGAAATGTGTCTTTGTTTGTTTGGGAGTGCCCCAAAGCTACTGTTTGACTCAAAGCCTTCTTCTGAACAGTTATCTCCCAAGCACATCAGAGCAAATCTGTTCAAGCCAGGTGTCTGTACTACCTTCTATAAAATGGCCCAGATTCAGCAGTGTTACAGTAAGCCTTGGTCTGGTTGTTAATATGTTCCTTCTGTGTTGTATGGATATTGAACGTCTTCCAGGCATCTCTTAAATGGTGGTGTGTGCCCTGGGAATGTCATGCCATAGGACTACAAGTTGTCAGCTGTCAGGAAAGAGAGACAACAATGAGAAAGGTTTTTTCCTGAACAACTAAACATGTATTGCTATAGATAGCATTTCAAGTATGAGTTTTCAAGGTGTGTAAGCCAGGATGAAGGCTTACCCAATACATTCCAGGGTTTAGCGTAGAGGTGATGCGTGGTGACATCGATCCCAAGGTGGGACTGGCAAGAGCATAAACTTGGACAGCCAAGTGGAATGAGACTTGAGAACTAAGTCAAATAGGAAACCGTTTTCTACAGAAATTCAATATTTTGACCAAAGTTGGAAGCTTGGCAGCTCCTCTGTCAGCTCTCTGCTACCAGTGCTCAACGAAGCTTATCTAGATGCTGAGCAGGGAAATCATCTGCCCCATTGTATTTTCTACAATATATAAGCTGACATGTATGATATTTGTCTCAACATCTTGTACTACCAGAGGAGAGAAACAGATGTTTTGAGTACCTGATTCATCTCATCCCAATTTAGCTAAAATAGGACGAGACAGTTCATGACCTAAACACACTTGTTCCCATTAGGAGAAGGAGACTGGGCAGCCAGCTTGGATCAGGTCTCTCAGCTGGGAACATCCCTTTCCAGACTTGTTACAACATTTTCTTTGCTTTATTCAACAAAATTTGTGGAGAAAATCAGTTTCTGAGTATCTTGGCTTGTGCCATAGGCCACAGTGGTTTAAACATGGGCAGTGCATGCTTTAAATAATGATATTTGTATTTACACATGACTCTGGGAAGTAGCTTTATCTTATCCTTTAAATGTCTCTCTCTATAAGAAGCTGCATCTTTGCTGACAAAGAGAGGATTTAGTGGGTGTTTAGTGTAACTGATTATCTGCTGATTCAATCAATTATGTGAACCTGGAGCCAAAGAGAACATTATGTGACTTTGTGTTGGTATTGCAGCTGCTCTGCTGCTCGACCCTGTGACATGTTTGCTGTCTGGTGTAAATATTTGCATCTGTCAGAGAAACCTGGCCTGCCCCCTCCTGCCAAATTGTTCTGCTACAGAGACTGAAATATTCCTTATTAGTTTGCATAAGGGCAAGTACATCCTGTTCAGAATTCAGGGGGAGTAAATTACTGGGTGGAAAAAGAAATCTTCGAAAAAAAGAAATGCCGAGTCAGCCTGCAGTACAGCTGCAAAGCTTTCCAAGGTGGAGCCTATTCAAAGCCTGCTCTTGCCTTTACTGGCCTTTCTGCTCTGTCTTTACACAGTCACCTTTTGCACTAAGCTGTTTTCCCAGTTGCATGGATGTAAAAGCAAAGAAAATGAGGTTGACAGCGATCCTGTGTGGAGTAAATTGCAAAGGCAGATATCAATGAGGAAAATAACAACCAATTCTGCATTTCACTTCCTGGGAAGTGAAATTCCTTCTCTTGCAGCAGATACTTCTTCCCATGCAGAGCAAACACAGAGAGACCACAGGAGTAGCTGCTCTGTCCCAGATGTCCTTTTCAGCACCACTGGGGCTCTCTGATGCTCACTTGGCTGCTCCATGGCCCCTGCTCCTGCCAGCAGAGAGGGGATAGCACTGACACAGTCCATGGTAGGAGATGAAGAGCATCTTCCACATCACCCAGCCACAGAAGGACCTCCTCAGGCCCACAGTCCCATTGGAGACACAGCCCTTTGGAAAACATGTCCCTGTGTTCCTAATCAGAAACAACAGCCTCCAGGGGTGACGTTTCCAAAGCTCTGATTCATTAGCAAAAATCATAGCAGTTCATCAGACGTCTCTGGAAGAAGTGGCTGTGCCTGACAGAGACGTGAGGCGTGGACTTGGCGTACCTTTGAGTCTGGCCAGGCAGCCAGGCAGAAGTGGGACTTGTGCTGTGGGCTGACATGGGACAGCTGGTAATTTTGGCAGCTTATTGCTGAAAAACTGACTTATCTCTGTGTCTCTTGGTTCCTCCATTCTGTCTGTCTGTCTGCCCTTGTATTGTCTCAGGCTGTAAATCCTTTAAATGAGGAAACGTGTTAAAAAAAAATCTTTCTAGTGTCATAAGAGCATGGCAGCTGCTGCATGCCAGCTGCTCCTAAAGGCCATGATAACACAGATAAATAATTGAAGCTTGGGGTCACGCTGATAGAAATGAGGGCCAAACCCAGCATCTATCTGAGCCCTGTGCCTTAACTGGCTTCACTTCTCAATTACCCTGAGGATACTGAGAGAGAGAAAAAGACCAAACCACAATCCAGCTCTTATAATAAAGCTGTTTTACTGTAAGGACATAATGCATTAGTTGTCACAGACAGGGAAGAAGGGGTCATTCTGTGTTTAGGGTTGAATTTTTAATGCTCACAAGATGTCAAGCACAGGTACATGCTGAAGAAGGTCACACGGCAGGACAGCCTGGGAACAGACTCCTTTTGGGAGGTGTAAGAAAGCATCTAAAAGACCTTAGCACATTGGAGTTGAATTTCTAACTACGAGGTATGAATTAGGAAAGTACACATAAAAAAGACATCTTGGGCTACAGTACTTTGAGTGATCCCTTGTAATAGTCCTTTGTTTTCCTTTTCTTGTTGTTGTTTTTTTTTTTTTTAAAGGCATTTTCTGTAGGACCAAGTTATTGCTCAGAAAAAATTTCCATGGGGATAATAAATTGTTCCAAGAGACCTGGAGCTCTTCAGATGAAGAGTGGTGGCACTCTTGAAGGCTTTGCAATGGGACCCTGTAGCCCAAAGTCATCAGGCAGACCCTGTAGAGGCCAATACTGCAAATTACTAATTCTGTCAGCTGAAAGAAGGGGACCAAGGTCCACCCAAGAAGGAGACCCCGTGGTCTTACAAATGTGATGTTTTTTCTGGTTTTTCAGCAGCCACTTCTGGACTGCAGAGACTGCTCCAATCACACAGAACATAACAGTGAAGTAATACATTCCATGTGCTAAAACCAAAGCAGCTTGTCTGCAAATATGGCTGAGATACATGTGTGCTTTCAGCACTTGCAAGAAAGGTTTTGACATTCGTTTTCTGAGAAGCTCTCATTGGAGAAGGGGTGATGTCTTCTCTCCTTTCTGTCATGAGACCTGGCTGGGTGATCAAGTTCACTTCTTTCTGACCTTAAAATCCTCAGATATACATAGACAGCCAATAGGACAGATATTTCTCCATCCTTCCACAGATGTGAGGAGACTCTAGGTGCAACCTCTTGTTTGCATTGCACAGCCATTGCTTGTGAGATTAATATACAATTAATTTAAAAGTGTTCATTGAAATTCTCCACCATAGCCAGATTTGGGATCCAGATGGTCCTGATGCAACATGACAGAATATAAAAGGGAAAGTTTTTAGCTATAACTCTCATTTAACCAAAGAACCCATGCTGATATGCCAATTAATTGGATTTGTGTTAAGTGTCTGAGTACATAAATAAATAGAGTCAGGTTTTCCTGTGAAGTCGGGTCTACCTGTAGGTTTTCATACAAAGCTGTCCATTCTAGTTTACTTATGTAGCTATTGACTTTCTCTGGGGTCTTTTTGTCTCCAGGTTGGTCTAACAGACCTGTAATCTATCTGAAGGGTTTTTTTGTGGGAAATCCAAAGGGGTCATTGACCCAGTTGCCCTCTCTACTCCTCTGCAAGCATCTGTGGTCTCTGTATCCTGTTTGATTGGGTAGGAGAAGCAAGAAAAGCTGAAACTACCACCGAGGAGGAAACACCCATCATGGGAAGCTGTCCTGGCTAAATGAGTGAAAACCACAGGAAGCAATTAAAATCTATCTGCAGATGTTCAACACTCAATTTCTTAACTGCAGAAGTAATGACAGAGGATCACTGAAGGAAATATAATGTCTCTATAGGATAAGATCTCTCTTGTCCAGATTTTCAAGGAAAACATTGCCTTGACAATGTAATCCACTTGGCAGGGGTCTGCTGTCTTTTAACAGAAGTTGATCTGGAAAAACATGAGTGAAATGAGTCACCATGATATCAGCTGCAGCCCATGCCCCTGTAAAACCCTTCGGGATTTTAAAACCTGCCAAGAGGAGGATGAGAGAGAAAAGGGATGGGGGTGGGAGGCAAGATTGCAGGATCCCTCTCACAGGAGATGGGTGCTATAGGCAGGACCGAGTGCCAACCACAGTTCCAGGCTGGGGATGCACGATGCTGGTTTCAACTCAAAAAACCCAGGGGTACAATCTCATGTTCCCCCACTATCAACACAGTGCAGCTGGTGAACCTCGTGCTTCCACGTGTGGCTGCTTTCTATTGCTTTTAACCCGGCAACACGAAGGGATGCTAAGCACAAACACTTCCAATCCAGCTCCCATTTTAGATTTTGCTTGTTTCCTATGCTCCTTAAACTTTGCTTGCAACTCTTCACTTGCATTTGGAGGGTCTTCACAGAATCAACTCTGATATTTAAATATTTTTACACCTACCATAGCAGGGAACTGCAGCCTTTGTGGAGAAACCTCTATCATAGTAAGGAAATAAAGAGTAAGTCACAAGCTGTCCAGGGAGGAGGGAGTATGTGGCATTTATTTGCCTGTAACAGGGTCTGCCTAATTACCTCGTATCCTAGGACATCCTTAATGTTTTACAAGAGAAACACCAAGAAATGAAGGTACAAAGCATGCTCCTACAGCTTATGTTTTCCTGATAATAAACACTTAATCTTCTCTTTGAGCTGATTTCTGCTGCTGTGAATATTTTGTATGAGGTGTCTATTCAAGTTTCCCTTTAATTTAAGGCATGATAAATGCAGCTTTGTTTGCAAAGTTAAGAGAATGGCATACAGAGTTTGGCAAACAGGGCTATAAAAGCTACAAAATCATGGGGGAAATCCTATCTCCAGAGAAAAGAGTCCTAGGTCATAGCAAAGGACTCCAGCATAACCCATACACATTACAGGTTCCTACCTTCCCTCTAAACATTGAGACATTGAAGTGTCCAGTCCTTCAGAATAATCTAATATTATTTAAAGGCTGTAACTGATGCAGAAGCCACTGCACCCTCAGGTAAATTGTTCCAGTAATTAATTATTCTTGTTAAAAATATGCAACTTAACTTATATTGCAAACCTCAGCTTGCAGCCACTGGATATTGTTACAGCATTTTCTGCTAAATCAGAAAAGCTCTTGAATAAAATTGTGTTAAGTGAATTCTTCAAGATGATCAAAGAGATAAATCATGTTCTGAGGATGATTAAAAGTCTACAAAGAAAAGAAAATAGCAACTAACTTTTGAAGTTCAGTTTGGTCAAAGTTTTCTGAAAACTGAACTACTTTACACCAGGCTGCATTCTCTATGCAAGTCCTGCTGGATATGTGTTGATGACATTATATACGCTGAGCCTCAGCGACAGACTCCTCTAAAAGGCATGTATTTTAGTTTGAGTAAATTCAGCATTAAGTTCAGCCCTGCCCTTTGCAGCTCTGTTCATTCAGCTGAGGTTTCTTTTCACCTCAGGTTCCAAGATTGGCTTTTAGTTCTTTTGGCAAAGGACCCCAGCTCCTTTGGTACATAATAAAATGGTTAAGTCACCGATATTTGGCAGTGGTTGCAAGAGTCTTGGAGAGATGTTGCAGTTCCCTGGTCCTTGTAATGGAAGTTACCTGCAGCACCTCTGTCCCACAGAGCAGTGATGGCAAATACTGACCATGCAAAAGCAACAATTATTCCCATCACAAGCCATCAGATTCACGGTCCAAAGAGAGACCAACATGAATGTAAAAATGTCATATTGCGCCCACTCTTTGGTTTATTTAATTTTTTTTCCTTTTTTTTGAGCTTAGCAGTCAGAATGAAATTGCTTTTTACAGCGGCAGTTAATCACATTTATTACTGTAGTAGCTGGAGACCAACATGATCCCACAACCCAGCAAGGCTTTGCTGTGACTGATGCTATGTATATAGAGAAGACACTTTTGTTAAAGGTCATCTGTATTTCATGACAGAATTTACAACCTAAGCCAAGGAGCCAGACATCACTGTGAGCTGGGGGCTCCTCTGATGGCAGGAGTTGCCTGCATCCCCATCCAGGCTCTCACCAAGCAAGAAGGCAACCTGCTGCAAGGACCAACAGCAGGAGACACTTCAGCACAACCCCAGTGCCTGGACCAGCTGTTGGCACAGAGACTATGGCTTTATGTGACAGAGAAAAGGTTTTGTTTCTTTCCTTGGGTACAAAGACTTCCAGTTTGGTGACTACCAAATCAGTAGCTGCCATCACTCTCAGTCTGCGGTTTTAGCTTTGCAAATGGATTTACTTAAAATACAGGTGCTGTGGCCGGCAAAGGACATCTCTACCTGCTTGCCTCCATATCTGTTTGCCTATTGAGCTTGAATTTTTGATCTGCTTTAATTTACCTGCTTGTCTTGGTAAGAATTAAAATCAGTCTTTTTTCATTTCATATAAAACCAAGGGTTGCTGGTTGGAGTTATGGTCACTCTTCTGTAAAAGGTGTAACTATAGATGGAGCTCAAAGTTTGTCTGGCTTGATGTTAACCAGTTTTGTACTAATAATGAAATTGAGGGATCTCATGTGATCCACATATCCCCCACAGAAGAGACCTTGTATATATTTATGTAACTAACCTTGCTGATGTCTTTCATCTGTATTTAGTTTAAAGTTTTCTCAGGTAGTAAAATTATCTTGTTTGGGATTCAAACCAGACTCTGGCACTTCTGCACTTGTAGGAAAACTTACACTGCTTGGTTGATGTTCTCAGAATTTAAATCTGTATCCAGCAATTAATAATCTTTGTCCAGTTTTTAAATTATTTATTTTTTTCTTTTTTTTTTTTGAGCACTAGCATGCCCTCAGTACATCACTATTGATCATGTCTGGTGGACAAAACCAGAAAGACATGAGAAGGTATCTTCATGCAGACCACTTGCTCATAGCCATATCAAGTCTGAGCAGATGCTGATCTGATACGGAACCTGCTGTACAGTGTCTATAACCATGTGTCCTGGAGCAGGCTGCCCTGGTGAGGTCTGATGGACCCCAGTTCTATTTTAGCTTGCATACTGCTTATTCAACTGCTGTTCCAGCTGGAGAAAAAAACCCAAGGGGGCTTCTCTGCTGAGCACCTTGGTAGTGAGCACCACAGGGGATAATGGGGGGTTATGTTTCTGAGTTAGCTTCCTCCTGTCCTTTGTACAAATCTTAACAAATATTTCTCAGCTTACCCTGTTGAATGGACTTGCCCTGTCTTGTGTTTCCAAGAAATCCAGCCCGACCCACCACTCTGTGCTGTAGGGCCTTGACTGTTGAGGACCTAATGTGGAAACCCTTTTGAACAGCCCGTGTTATTGTGGCTTTGTCTCACCAAGCCAAGGAGCTCTGGGTTTAGTGAATACTGTGATATATCCACATCTCCAAAAGCCTGTTTATGTATCTGCTGCTATCAACTGTCCTAGATAGCAAACCTGCTGCACTGGCAATGGTAGCAAGCCCCCCACACCCTACTCCATGTGCATTGATTCTTGCCCTGCTGTTGACCCATCATCCCACATCAGTAATCACAGTATTAAATACAGATCCTGGGAGATTTCTATGAGAGATTTTGCTGTTGCCGCAAGAAACTCTCTTGCTCTTTGGCTTTTAACACTGTAATTAGGAAAAAAATGGAATGAGTAATACTGAGCAGCGAGTCATGTACTTGAAAGTCAGGAAATGCTTCAAGCTTCCTTGAGCAACTGCAGCAACTACCCTACACGGTTGTGCCCTGCTGTCACCCTGCCCTGCCAGTGTACGTGTCTGCTCCAGCTCCTCTGCATCTCTCCCACCCTGATTTTCAGCCATGCCCCACTGATGGTCATGCCACATTCCCCCTAACTCTCCCTCAACATTTATCTTATCAGATCTCAGATTTTTTCTCGTTTGGGTCTTCTTTTTTTTATATTTGTCCAACGAGACACATTTCTGTCCTCTAAACCATTTTCTTGGTGGCTCCAGAAATAGTGTGGCCAGAAAGACTAAGGAAGTTGTTGTCCCCCTGTACTTGGAACGGGTGAAGCCACCCCTTGAGTACTGTGTTCAGTTTTGAGCATCTCACTATAAGAAGGATATTGAGGTGCTGGTGTGTGTCCAAAGAAGAGCAATGAAGCTGGTGAAGGGCCTAGAGAACAAGACCTGTGAGGAGCACCTGGGGGAACTGAGGTTATTTAGTCTGGAGAAAAGAAGGCTCAGGAGAGACCTTCTGGCTCTTTACAACTACCTGAAAGGAGGTTGTAGAAGGGTTTGGGTTGATCTCTTCTCCCAAGTAACTAGTGATAGGATGAGAGGAAATAGCCTCAAACTGTGCCAGGGGAGGCTTGGATTGGGTATTAGGAAAACATTCTTCACAGAAAGGGTTGTCAAGCAGTGGAACAGGCTGCCCGGGGAAGTGGTGGAGTCACCATCCCTGGAGCTATTTAAAAGACACATGGACCTGGTGCTTAGTGACATGCTTTAGTGGTGGACTTGGAAGTGCTGGGTTAACGGTTGGGTTTGATGATCTTAAAGGTCTTTTCCAACCTAAGCAATTCTATAATACCAGGCCTTCCCCAAATGTTCAGTTAATTCCATCTCTTCCTGCTTTCCCCTGGTCCCCACAGATCTCTTCCCACCTTCTCCAAGTTTTCCTCTCCGTCTAGGTTTTTTTCCTTCTCCCTTTCTTGCCCTTGCTATCTCTAAATCCCAGTTACTAGGAGCACATGGGAATTATCACTACAAGAGGAACCTTTCCAAGCTGGAGGAATCAGCGTCTCTTACTCATAGAAGACAACATGTGTGCAGTCTGGTGAACTTTAAGAGCTATTACAAGTTCAAACATGTTATTTGGGGCCAAATAATGAGAAAAACATACCTTGTCTTTACCAAACAAATGCAAACTTTAATTTTATTGCAAAGATTCACAGTTTAGCTGGGTGGGCAGGTTTCCATGGAATAGCAAAACTCTCCAGTGTGACTATGGTGCACAGACCACACTTAATAACTTTCAAGTGGTTGCTGCATGGCCTGAGGTTGTACAATTTTACAAGTTAATGGGAATATTGAAAAATGCCTTCAGTCTACCTCCTCTCACTGCCCTCTCGTCTTACTCTCATAAACAACTCTAACTTTTACCTGAATTTAGGGGGAGGGGGGAATAGTCAGCCTGAAGCATGAATGGAAATGTTTCCATCCAGAATGGAAATTTCAGCCTTAATTATTAAACCTGATAAAATCGTTAGCAAGCTGGAAAAAGTGTCCCAGCTCATGAAGGTCACACACTTAATAATGTGTATCTCCATGGTGGTCCAAGGCAAAAATTATTCCTGACCAGCAAGTATCACTTTATACCAAATATTTGTTGCTGCTTCTTCATTCACAAAATATAGCAGCAGATTTTACATGTTGTGCTTTACAGATTAGCACAAATATAAGCATTCTGAAAAAGCAGTGATGTATTTTCTACTTCTGGACTTTTCACACCAACAGTCATGTGGCCCCATATGCAAAGGGAATCCATTTATATCAGCTATACTCTTGTTTTCTGGGATACAATCAAGCTTCCTCTCTGTGAATTGCACCTTTTTTTTTTCATCTTTTCAGCACTATATTTAGCTTTGCATCTATTAAACTTTTGTTTTCACATTCTTTTTGTCCTCTTCTGGGACATGTATTTGCTCCAGCATGGCCCTGATAAATGGACCAGTTACTTTTTCCTCCTTGCATACAGGTTGGGCATCATAAAGAGAGACTCCTTTAGAGACTTTTAACCTGAAAAAAACAAAAAAACAAAAAAAAACCCACAAAAACAAACAAACACCAAACCAAATACAACCAAGCAAACAAACAAACGAAACAACCCAATATTGCATCTGAGATGAGTATAAAATGTTCTAGGTCTTGTACCCAAACACCATTCCTGAACAAATTTCTGATTTGCAGGTAGGAGGAGATGCTTTGATGCATCTTTGAGCAGAGATGTGGAGTAATTAGAGCCAGCACCTTTATAAAGTAAAACCCAGCTTAAAATAATTAGTCTCTAGTCCTGCCAGTATGTTTTACACATTGATAATCCAAGTGAATGTGGAGAACACTCACTTCTGAATACAACACTGGATAATGAAATCAGTCTGCATAATGCAAATACCAGAGCAGACAGTAAAACTGAGCACAAGATGGATGTGTTTGGAAGCTGTGTGATGCACTCCCAGTAGTCTGGAAGGCTTGGCTGTAATGTGAAGGAAGCAAGATCAAAAGCATGGCTACTGAGCATTTTTCAGTGTTAGCAGAGCATGTCTCTGTTAGACTGCAGTGTGCTCTCAGAACTGTCTGGTTGTTTCCCGGTGAACCTGCATTGATTTTCTTGCAGATTGCATTAGTTCCAGTCACAAAAGAAATTGTATCTGTTCTACAGCTAATGCAAACCTACAGATAGTGTTTTCCTGAAGGCTGCTTTTTCATGTCAAATGCAAGAATTCAAACATATCTGAGAGCACGCATGGCCTTATGCAAAGAACTTCCACAGTAAAGATACCAAAGGGGTGCCACCAGTTATCATTGGGAGTGCTAGTAAGTCTAAGGTGTACCATATTAATTATTGTCTTCTCAAACTTATTTGTATCTAGAAACTTCAGAAAAAAAACATCCTTAAAGTCTAAGTATATAAGTGAGTTTAATTGTCAAGTATAATTTAAAAATTAATAAATAAAAAATCCCAAAAGGTTCTGTTGACATCTAGAGACACGGTTCTGCAACTGGTAAAGTGGGGTGAAGCAGCCCCATCCAGCTGAGACAGGGCATCTCTTTGCAAAGCTGGTTAAAGGACTCTTTCAGCCCTGGGCTGCTTTGCCATTAGCTGGCTTGTATTTTGTCATTGTGTTGATAAGAGATATTTTTTAATGAGCTGTAGTCTTCCTTTCTCCTACTTTTTGGGGTTTTCTTATGTCTCTCTCTTTTCTTGACTCTTTTTTTTTTTTTCCCCCCTTCTTTCTATTGCATTCTTTCCCCAGGACTTTAACTGCTTTGTAATTAAGGCTGAACGAATCTGTGATGGCTCTATAAATAACCAGGTGACTCTGAGCTCTCAGAAGTGAAGATGGTGCCTTCCTCTGCTCCCTTCAGTTACTCATGAAGTTCAGGGGCAAAGAAGTTAATACACTGCTTCTGCTGCTCCCATCACCTCCACACTTTGATGGTTTTTGCTTACCAGCAGAGTCCTGCTGAAGCAGGATGTTTTTTTCTCAGATAATTCCTCACTCTCCTTTGAGCAAGTGTCTACGTTAGTGTGAGGGGCTGAGCTATCTCAAGGGTCTGTCAGAGAAGCATGTGGAAATATGGAGAAGTTTGTACAGGGCTGGGGGCTGTACAAATACATCCAAAGCATGTTCCCCTCCCAAAAGAGCTGAGATTCTGAAAAGCAAGATGAACATTGGGAGAAAAGGACTTTCCCATTTTCCGTATGGGAAGAGCTGTGGCTCATCCTAAAGTGCTTGTATAACATCACAATACAGCTGAGATTTAATTTTTTATCTTCTAGTTGTAGTCTCGCTCTTCCTCTCCGTGGTAAAGGTGGAGGGCTTTGTCTAAATGTTGAAAGGCCCCACCATCTACGTTTATAACCAAGTCACCCCAAAGGTGTGTTGCAGGGTCTCATTCCTTCCATCGACTGTGAGAAGGGCCTGAGTGGCTGGCTCAGAGCTAGGTTATAACTTCTGTGTTAGAGGCCTATCAAAATTAGTTGAGAAAGTTCCTTGCCAGAAGTCTGTGAAAGCTGTGACGAGGGCATTTTTGGCTCATTGCAGTATCCTAAAGGTCTGATTAGGATTGAAAACTGAGAGATACAGAAGGATGTTTAATCAGCTGAGGTTGAGCAAGTGATGCTGATTCCAAGCAGAGCAGAATAATTCCTTGTCCAGCAAATAGAAGCTTGAAACACCTGACTAGCTCTCACAGGAGGGAACAACAAGACAAACATGATTCAACTCCAGGATAAACAAGGAAATTCAAATCTAAGTCTGACATAAGATCCATAAATCAACCGGCGATGCCAAAGTATTATGGCAAATAATATTTCATCTCCTGCTCTGATCTGACAGCTGTGCAACTGCTTACAATGAAGAGAGTGTCACCAGCAACTTTGTCATGTCTTGCTCTTCTTTTGGTTTGAATCTAAATATTGCTCCAATGTGGGACTTGGCTTAAACTTGCAAAGTTTGCAAGTTTAAAAGAGGAAGAAATTGTTTCTAGAAGATAAATACAACACAAGGAAAATGGCATGCCACCTAATGAAGTAATTTAAATGCAAATGAGGAAAAAGGTATGCAAAAATTGCTGGGAGTTTTTTAAAAGAAGAAAAATTTGCCATTCATCAAAATATTGTGATGTGATTTCAGAGTAAGCCTTTCTGATGCCAAATTTCAGACCAGAAGGGTTTGTGGGGGTGTGATTTTTGGGTTTGTTTTAAGGCTGAGATGTCAGCTGCCTCAGAACAGGGGTTTTAGAATGAGTTGGCTGACAGCCCTAAGGACAGCAGTGGGAATAGCAACTCAGTAATTGATTTGAGATGAAATATTTATATAATCCCCAGGGAAGAGGAAGCCCAATACCCTTCTCAGCCCATACCACAGATGTCATCATTAATGCTGGTGCTGCTCAATACACACTTTAGTTTGATTGGCATAGGATCCCCAGCACTTTTTTGGTTGGATTTTACCAGATTTTTTTTTTTTTCTCCTCATAATCCAGAAGAGTCTTCAGTATTGTGGCACGATCTGGAAAGTCTTGGTTCAGAGAGACTGGCTGTGTTCCCACTGAAAAAGAAAAATGGCATCCTGTAGAAACAGATGAATCGTAGGAACTCCTCTTGTGGGGGATGCTCAGCAATTAGGACATGGCATCAGGCTACAGTCAGAATAAAAAATTAAAGGAGCATTAAGATCATGGCTGTACTTTGCAGGCACACACATCACACTGTGGCTCTGTAGTGCATTGGTGACACATCTCAACAGGGGAC
This sequence comes from Merops nubicus, assembly GCF_000691845.1. Classification (NCBI taxonomy): domain Eukaryota; kingdom Metazoa; phylum Chordata; class Aves; order Coraciiformes; family Meropidae; genus Merops; species Merops nubicus. Next base: position 3,042 of record NW_008591793.1, on the reverse strand, counting down.
TAGTAAAGGGTTTTTTTTGTACCACATTACAGAGGTTCCCTAGCCCACTTTAAAGACAATGTCGTGAATTTTAAGCAGGCTGGGGCAAGGCTGAAAACAAGATAATAGCCCTGTAGTGTGATAAGAGACAGGATACATGTCACGCCCAGAATGGCCGCTTGGATCGTGCTAAATTGATAATTTTTAATAATTGCTGAGCCTTACATGCTGTGCAGTGAGTCTCTCTCAGTAGCCTGGATTTAGGGAAGGGGGAAGGGAGGCTCCCTTTTCTCTGAGGTATAGCTGGAGCCTCCATCGTAAGCCGGTGGAAGCTCGGGTGCTGCTGAATTCGACAAAAGATGCTGGATGCTGGTGTTGCCCCTAACAACCGTTGCTAAGAGACTTCTGCTGGCATACAGAAGGATTGAAATCGCTGCAGATTATGGCCCTATTTATCATAGTTGTATGAATAGTCTTGTTAAGAGAATGCATGACATATAAATTTAGGGTGCGCACGATAGAAATGTAACACACACGTCGCGAGAGGAGGCTGTTATAGCAGGATATTTGCTGGCTTATAAATAGTCATCTCAGCCCGTACTTCCCTCTTACTGCTTTCATGGTTTGTCATTAAAACTTTCAGGGGAGTCTATGAATTATGAAGCAGTGACTAACTGCTTAACAAATTGGGTTTTTACAGAAGAGTCTAGCAGGAGCAGGGGAATGAAAAACACTGGTGGTGTCAGGGTAACGTGATTATCAGGTAGCAGCCAGTGACGTATCATGTTGGCCCAATTCTGCTGCCAGTTGCTGCAGCTTGGGAGAAGAACGAGTCCCCCAGCATCAGCATCTGAGCTGGAGGATCCAGCCTCCGACAGCCTGAACTGTAACTGGCCACAAAATGAATGGCTTCTTCTCATCATTAGATCACTTTATTAGTAAATTACTGTAGCTCTTCTGATATAATTCACTTCCTGGGGTGAAAAGGGTTTGTGCCAATACTTGTTTTGTGTTTAATGGATTCATTATGCTTTTCATCATAAAATTCATCAATGTTAATTGAACGGATTAGCTAAATGTAATTAGAAGAGGGATATGTAAGAGGGAGGGAGTGTATATCTATGTTGCTACTTTCTCCTACAGCTCTTTGCTTTAACTATTGCCTGAATGTTAAATTCCCTCTTCCTATTGCCCTTTCCAATTTGGCTAATCAATATAATCTCTGCAGTTATGTCAGTGCTCATATATTCTGTTAGACTGGAGGTTAATTCAAGAACCAAAAGAAACATTATTGACCTTTTAGGGGCAGTGATTTTTTTGGTGGTGGTGAGTTGTTGGTTTTTTTTTTTTTTTCCCCAACTGTGTTATTTTGTATCAGAGTTTCTTGTTTAGAAAATGATGCAGGTTTATCAGAAATGACCATGTAACCAAATTATTCCCTTCTTAGTTGTGCAATGCTTGTTAGCACACCTGATAATCACTTCCAGCCTTCGGTGGGGAGGTGTTCAGAGACAGAGTACCAAGTACAGTTGCTGAGTGGTCTGGTTTTGGCCAGCTATAAGTAAATTAAAGAGTGGTTAGGTTTCTGTAGCCACTCTTCCTGCAGATAACATAATTGAAGCTGCAGTAGCTGCCTCAGGGAGAAATACCTGCCTCACCATTTTCTTCATGTCAAGGATGCATTTATGTCACATCTTTATAGGTCAATAAACAGCTACAAGGGAATTTCAGCTGTGGGATGTTAAAGTAATGGAGCTTCCATCCTCACAGCACATTAAGGCTTCTAAATAGGCTAAACCCAGTTGTTTCAAATCTCAATTACATTTACTTGAAGATAGGAAAGTAGGTATCAGATCAATTCTTGCAAGGCAGAGAACACAGAAGAGAAGACCCTTGAGCTAGGTTCAGTAATGAAATTAGAGTGCTTAAAATGTGTTGTGACTGCCAAAGCAGTGAGACCTTTGCAATAGGAGTGTTAAGATGCCTCCAAACTTAAAGTCTTTAAAGTTTAACTGTGCAGGGATTTCATGATCAGGCTGCCCAGGGAACTGGTTGTGTCACCATCCCTGGAGGTATTTAAAAGACTTATAGATGTGGTGCTTAGTAGTGGACTTGGCTAACAACAGGGTTAACAATCAGGCTTGATGATCTTAAAGGTCTTTTCCAACCTAAATGTTCTATGATTCCATGCGTATTAAGCTTTGAAGGAAGCCCTGTGTCAGGTCAGTGTGTGTCACAGCAGGGCAACAGCAGCCAGGGGAGGCTGAGCCAGCATCCATGTCCTCAGGAGACCCCACATCCTTGCGTTGGGTGAGGACGCCTGCAGCATGAGGCCATTTTAAGGGAAAGGCAAATCCCTTTTGTCTGTTGAGTTGGCTGGGGAGCTGGTATGTGTCACAGGAGTGGTTACAGGCAGTGGCAGAGCTGTCAGTGAGGCTGTAGAGCGTGTCTACACAGCAAGTTTCTTTCCACAGTGGTGGGCGATAGTGGGACCTAGAGAGGAGAACTAGCCCAGCCCAGATTCCTCTGATGCACACAAAATACTGCTTGAATAAGGAGGCTGTAGCTATTGCAGCAGAGAGGTAATATCCTGGCTCTTGTGGCTTTAGCTTGGCAATGTATTCTGTCCTTCTCCCATCCCTTCAAGTGAACACAAAGGGATGGCTGGGGAATATGAGGTGGAGTTTTTCTACAAGGAAGTATTAACGTGCACCTGTATTTGATTTCAAATACCTATTTATACTTGCTTCCATTTTCCACCTTTACAATAGTTGTTCATGTTCTTTTCTACAGAAAGTGTGAGAGTGATGTTTTGTGGAAGAACAACTCCACTGTGGGATATAAGGAGTATTTTTATTGTCAGAGCCAGGCAGTAATCTCATGAAAAAAAGAGATTTGGTGCCATAATCTTCCTTCTATCATCCAGCCCATTCTGGTGAGAAACTCTTTGCAGCCAGTTTGTGCTGCTTGGCCTCTTAAAAGAGCCCAAGGTGTATTTAGGGAGAGTCTCCCCAGCTGGAAGCTGGAGCAGATATCCATCCTCTGCAGAAGAGGGACTTAGCT
>NW_008591792.1:0-10014 GCF_000691845.1 Merops nubicus | reverse complement strand
CAGGATTTGAGATGTGACCTCACCAGTGTGCAGTACAGGGGCATAATCACTTCCCTACTCCTGCTGGCCACGCTGGTGCTGATCCAAGCCAGGATGCTGGTGGCCTTCTTGGCCACCTGGGCACACCCTGGCTCATCTCCAGCCAGCACTGACCAACAGGTCCTTTTCCACCACGCAGTTCCCAGCCACTCTGCCCCAAACCCAGAGCATTGCAGGGAGTTGCTGTGACCCAGGTGCAGCACCTGGAATTTGGCCCTGTTGAACCTCACACAACTGGCCTCAGCTTATCCACCCAGCCTGGCCAGGTCCCTCAGAAGAGCCTCCTGACCCTCAAGCTTATCTGCACTCCTGCCCAGCTTTGTAATGTCATTTCCAGCTCACTGACTTCTGCAGCTCCTCCAGGTCTGAGCTGCCTTTTGCACGAGTGTGGGTGGCAAAAGGACTCGTCCTTCCCGTTCCCTGGGCAGCAGGCTCAGAGCAGTACTTTGAGATATGTTCATCACTCATCCCTCTGAAATGCTCTGCTTGATGTTCATTAGAGTTTGGCTAATCATGCTTTCAGCCATTAGTCTCTAGAAAAAAACAAGAGAGCTGATGGGAATATTGAGAGGTGCTTAAAATTTCCTAGTGCCCAGCAGAAGAGGGAATGAGCTGCCCAATTAGCAGTACCTCAGCACACCACAACTAGAAGGCTACTTAACATCTTCCCCCCCTAAGAGGTCCAAAAATATCTGGGAGATCATTTATTAGCTGGTTACTCATCCACTGCTGAAATGCAGCCATGCCTCAGGTGGGACTCAGCAGTTCCTGTGCAAGGATAAATGCAAGATAAGGATGGTAGAAAAAAAAATGCTGAAAACTCTACTACCTGCAGTCACCAGGGGAGGATCTGGAGATGAGGTTCAGTGAACTGAGAGAGAGCATTTGTTTTGAGGAGGAGAGTCAATATCTCAGTACTTACATGAAACCCAAACTGAAGAAAACCACCCAAGGGTTTCAAGCCTTCCGGTGGTGCAGTGCCAGCCTTGGTGTCCCCTCCAGCACACTCACTCTTTGCTGCTCCTCAAAATATTGCACAGCATGAAAAATTCAGGGGTTTTGACAAACCAGTCACCTAACCTGACTCAGTCACTGGCCTGAGCTCTGCTACAAGAAGGTGTGCAGCACCTTGGGAGAAGCTAGACAGAGGGAACCAGGATCCCCAGCTGTCCAAACCCACCTCCTGGAGACCACAACAAGTCACACCATGTAGGGCCTGACCAGAGAGTTGACTTTGGAGCTTGTTGCCTGCTGGGTGTTGAGGCTAAGCAGGTATGGTAAGGAAAGCAGGGCAGCCTCCCAGCAGCTCCAGCCATGCTCTGACATGCAGAGCTTCTCCTGTTCTCTACATCAAGCTCTGCTGTCACAGGAGTTCCCACAGCTCAACTTCTTTGTTATTACAATTTCTGCTCGTGGTGTTTTTTTTTTCCCCACCAGAAAGCAGAACCCACAGTGCAAATTCCTGGGGAAAAAAGGGGAACCATGTTTGTGTACTGAATGTGCTATTTGCAGTGATCAACTAAAACCAATGGAATCATTTTGGGTGGAAGAGACCTTTAAGATCCTTGAGTCCAACCATCCCCCAGCACTGCCAGGTCCCCACTGCCCCGTGTCCCTCACACCACATCTCCACAGCTTGGAAACCCCTCCAGGGGTGGGGACTCCACCACTGCCCTGGGCAGCCTGGCACAGCCCTGGGCAACCCTTTAGGGGAACATTTTTCCTCATGTCCAACCTAAACCTGCCCTGGCACAACTGAAGGCTGTGTCCTTTTGTCTCATTGTTTTTTCCTTGTGAGAAGAGACCAACCCCCCTGCAGCTCCAGGCAGCCTGGCACAGCCCTGGGCAACCCTTTAGGGGAACATTTTTCCTCATGTCCAACTTAAACCTGCCCTGGCACAAGTGAAGGCTGTATCCTTTTGTCTTGCTTTTTCCTTGTGAGACCAACCCCCCCGCAGCTCCAACCTCCTTTTGGGGAGTTTTTGAGAGCCAGAAGGTCTCCCCTGAGCCTCCTTTGCTCCAGGCTCAGCACCCCCAGCTCCCTCAGCAGCTCCTCACCACACTTGGGCTCTAGACCCTTCAGCAGCTTTGTGGCCCTTCTTTGAAGACATTTTTGGTTCTTAACTGAACACAGCAAATACTAAACAGGTTGTCAGATCCAAAAAGAAAGATGCAGCCTGATATAAAGCAGATTTGTGGGACAGATTGAGAGGATTGATTTTATTCTAGTGAACAATCTCAAGCCCAGGACTGTGCAGCACAAGCACATTAAAACAACCTCTCTGAAAAAGATTTGAATCTAAATAGGAAACACAGGCAGAGGCTGCTGAAAGCACTATTTTTATCCCCCTTTTGCAGAAGTGGAAGTGTGGCTACAGAAGATGAAGTGACTTACCTGGTATCTAGCAAGAAGCTTGTGACTAAGGAAGAAGTAGATTTTGATCTCCTGAGTCCCCAGCCACATGCTCTAGCAATGCAGGGCTGGTCTGACTTACCTGGCATATCTTTCACCCCACCTAGGCAGCATGACAAGGCACCTTCACAGAATCCCCTTTCTGGCACTCCTGGCAGCTTGGGCCAGATGTCAGGGATGGCAGAAGCAGGGAGAGCTCAGCTTTGCCTGACCACGCTTGGCATTTGAAAGGAAAGTCCCTGCCCAGTATCAAGACTTGATTTGAGACCTAAAGTTTGGTGTTCTGGGAAAAAATAGGAGCTTTGAGAGACTGCATGAAATAGCTGCCTGGTGCCTGCTGTGGGAGAGGCATTAACTTGGCTGTTTTCTGTCTCAGAGATGTGTCAATTCAAAGCAAGGCTCCCAGGAAACTCTGTGGGATTCCTTCAGCCCTCATCCCCTGTAGAAAGCCCAGGTTGCATCTCTCTCTCTCAAAAGGAACAGCTCTGCTAAAGTCCCAACTGTCCTGTCATCTTCCTCCCAAATCCTCTTTTTTCCTCCACAAAGCACCTGCAGCAGATGACACCCACTCCAGGAAAGTTTGATCCCTCCTGACTAAAACTCCTGCCTGTTTGCTGACTGCTGTGCACCCTTCCCCTGGCCTGTGTTGGGGCTGTGCAGGAGCCAAACCAGCCTCAGCACCCCCTGAAGGGCACAGCTGAGATCTAAACCAACCAGCCCCTGCCACCAAGAGGATCTCTGAAGGCTGCCCACAGCTGACTGTGCTTTCCTACAAGCAATGCCCCCAACTTCACATGCAACAAAGCATCTGTTATAAAATTATCAGATAAAAATCCCTTTCCAGTCTGTTAATGACACAAAAAGCCAGAACTTCTCCATATAGGACCAGCTATGGGTTGAAGATCTGGTGAGAAACAGGCTGGAAATAGCACCCAGTGTTTTATTATAGTTCCAAGTGCAGATTTGAGATGCAGGAGGGTGAATACTCTCATTTAGGTGATAATACAAGAAGTATCACACACTAGTTTGAAAAAGTAACTAAAGCCACCAAAATTTAGCCTCAAAACCACAGGAAAGGGGCTAGTATGAGGTAAAACAGTTGGTATCTGGAGCACTTTGCTGTTCCAGGGAGTGTGAGACAGCAAAGTCAAGGAAACAAATGCTTTGTTGCCCTCTGCTGTTGGCTCGGTGAGGATCCAAAGCAAATTTTCCCTGTAGCTTCACCCCTGTGGAGCACAAAGCAGTGACAGACAACAGAAGCCAAGGAACAGGATGGTATCACAGAACCCCACCATGGTAGAGGTTGGAAGGGACCTCTGGAGATCAACTCATCCAACTCCAGTGCTCCAGCAGGGTGCCCACGATGGTGTCCAGGTAGGTTTGGAATCTCTCCAGAGAAGGAGACTCTGAGTGTGCCTGTGCCTCGTTCTCCTGCCCCTCTAAATCTGCTCTGGGGAGGCCACCTCTGGACTATGCTGAGGGGCTGGAGCATCTCTGTGCCCAGGCTGAGAGCCCTGGGGCTGCTGAGCTGGAGAAGAGAAGCCTCAGAGGGGATCTGAGCAGTGCTGAGCAAGTGCTAAAGGGCCCCGGGGGGCAAGAGGCTGGGGCCAGACTCTGGTCAGTGGTGCCCAGGGACAGGACAAGGGGCAACGGGCACCAACTGGAACCCAGGAGGTGCCACCTGAGCAGGAGGAGAAACTTCTTTGGTGTGAGGGTGCAGAGCCTGGAGCAGCTGCCCAGAGAGGCTGTGGAGTCTCCTGCTCTGGAGAGATCCCAAACCCTCCTGGCTGTGACCCTGGGCACCCTGCTGTGGGTGAGCTGCTGGAGCAGGAGGGTTGGACAGGATGATCTCCAGAGGTCCCTTCCAACCCCACCACTCTGGGGTTCTGTGCACCACTGCAGACACCTGAACCAGCTCTGTCAGCCACCATGTGTGGTGTCCATGCACACTTCTCTGTGGCACTTGCCAATCCAGACCAGTTCTCCAGCTGACTGCAGCACTGACCCCATCCCCTCAAAGTCTTCTCTGTTCTAAGAGGTTATTTGCCCATATGATATTAGCTGTGGTTTTGCTTTACTTAGAACCATAGAATGGTTTGGGTGGGAAGGGACCTTTAAGGTCACCCAGTCCAACCCCCTGCAGGGACAGGGACATCTGCAGCTAGAGCAGGGTGCTCAGAGACACCTCCAACCTCCCCTGGGATGGTTGCAGGGATGGGGCTTCTACCACCTATTTCTTTTTAGTCTACAAAATCAAGAGCTGACTTCACACAAACCTGTTGGCAGTTTCTACTGAAGTCCATCTTCCTGACTACACAAAATACTGAGTGGTTCCTCTCCATCCTTCAGACAAAAAAACCTGAACAGCCATTCCAGGAATGGGGAAAAAAAAGAGGAAAATAAAATTAGTGCTGATAGGAGAGGGCAAAAAAGCCCTGAAGCAAATCTAAACCCTACCACCTCCAAGCCTGGAAAGCTCCAACAGGAAGAAAAATCACCTGCTGCATGTAACAGGCTGGAGCAGAAGCAGCTCTTGGGAATCTTACTGTAAAGAGGAGACTGTGCATGCCCAAGACTCTGCAAAGGAACAGCTAATCCCTGGGAAAATGTTAATGGTGTAGTGGTGCTTCCACCAGCATCTGCACTCCTTGCTTGCCTAAGCAGCTCTGCCTCCCATTCATGAAGCAGCCAATTCCCCTGAGGTTTCCTGCTCTTTGCTTTCAGGGGGGAAAAAATAGAAGGAAAAAAAACTACAGCACTGAATGCAAACCAGTCCATGAAACCAGCAGGTCCTTGGTGAAGCTGAAAGGTCAGGCAGGTGCCCAGCACACGGGAGCAGCTCCTGAGGAAGGTCTCAAGAGCTTCTCAGGCAGCACTGCTCCTCACTCTGCTTGGGTAGGGAGCAGCTCCCCCCTCCTGGCAATGCAACGGGGCATTCAGGGTTGAGGGGTGAATAAGCAGGTGACCAACACTGTCCTTCAGGAGGTGACACCCTCCCCTGCCCTCCTGCTCCAATTCAGTGAGATCTGAGCTACTCCCAGCTGTAACACTACCCTTAGTGCCCTTAGAAAGGTACAACAAGAAAGCCCAGTCAAACTCATCCAAAAAATCCCACCAGTCCCCACTAAAACCAAACTCTGGCCTGATGGGCGAGGACCAGAGCACAAAATTAGGGTGTTTTTGGAGCTTCCTAGGCCCCAGAGAACTGCAGCAATCCAGCAGCACAGCAGCAAAGGACTCACACACACAACTCCCCCAGTCCCAGCTGAGCAGCCAGGCTCTGGCAGCAGCACCTTGGCCACATCAGCATGACATGGTGCCTCTTCCTGAGGTCTCACACAGCAGGGAAGCCAGGAGTGTACTCAGTTGCTTTATTATTTTTCACATCAGCAGAAAATATAATTTGCAGACAGTTCTCTTTAAAAGGAGATTTAATCAAGTGCTTTGAGAAGAGAATTCACACTTTGCTGTACACAAATACAAGGATCTTCCATAGAAATCCCTTGGGTAAGATTAAAACTTGAGATTGGGTACAAATGAGCAGCAAAACAAAAGTCCTCCCCTCCCTGCATGGTCCACAGTGACAAGATGCCCCAGGAACAGCAAAGCCAAAGCTCTGCTGCCAAACCAGGAACATGAGAGAACAAAGTGCAACATCTATTTCACCAAAGAGCCACTCTGCAAAGTTACAGACTGCCCAGATAACACCCCAGCAGCCAAGGCTGGGGGACACTCAGTGTTAGGAAGTGTTTCACACTGGCTCCAGGCTCTCCTGTCCCTGCCCTGCTGCCAGGACAGAGCAGCACAGGCTGGCAGGAGGGGCTTTTCCACCCCCTCCACCTCACAGAGCAACACAACAGCAGCAGATCTGTGTTCCCACAGCTGCTCCCCCCACTTCTGAGCCTGTTTTCTTCCCCACGTGTGGGCAGAGGCTGCAGTGGGGTGTGGAAGGCTCCACACAGGCTGCCAGCCCACCACAGCAGTGCTCCTCGGGCTCCTGGCACTCCCACAGCAAGTGCCACTCGCCAGCCTGGCACACTGGCAGCATTAAGATGAGAAGTTTGGTGTTTCACCAACCTTCTGGCTCAGACTGAAGCAAATGAGAATGAAAAAATCTCATTGTCTGCTCCGTGGGGGGTGGAATTGTCACAGAGAGCAGTGAAGGGCAGGCTGGAGAGGGAGAACAGCAAATTCCTCCTCTGGCATAACCAAGTCCAGGAGAAAAGGCCCATCCAGCCCCTCAGCTGCTGAAACCACCCTGGCAAAACTGGGCAGTTTGGGTCATGCCTGACAGGAGGGGAGTGCAGCAGCCTTTTTCTTGGTCCTCTCCCCAAAATGCTTTGTTTTGGGGCCTGAGCTTATTACCAAAAAGACAAAGAACAAGGGCTGGATTTTAATTGTTCTAAGAACTCAGCGTGCCAATAGGGAAATTTTCTGAGCCCTTTTCACAACCCAAAGGATCCCTTTGAGTCATAAATCAGGTTACACACTTCCTGAAGTATCTTATCAGTTTTGTTGGGTGTTTAAAAATGTTACAACGTGATAAACCTCAAGAATAACCTGTCCATAAAATTTGTCTAGTCAAACACTCTTTGTCACAGCATTTTAACAGGTCCCACTTGAAAGAACTTGAATACACCATAAAACATCAAAATGTATTCCCAAAGTTCTTATTGCTTTCCCAGCCACTCAGGAGCCCCAGGCACACAGGTCTGAAGATCAAAGTTCTCAGATATGAGCTGTCATCTCTGACACTATCACAAAAGTACCATTAACATGTCCAGCTAACACTCACTCATCAGCAAGAGTAAATTTACCTGTGAACTGTGGTGCATGAAATAAGGAAGCTCACTAGGAACACACAAGAAATCCTCAGCAGGATTTTTTTTAGCAGGAAGTGGAGAAGAGCCTCAAGTTGTCACTGTTTGTGCAAACTCCTGCCAGTTTTTCACAGCCAGGAAAGCAGCAAGGGTGTGACAGCACTCTCTGCTCTAAGAAATTGAAATTATTTTGACCTTTTTTCTTGGCAAGCTGTCTCTGCTATAAAGAAGCATGTTTCTATGCATTGTGGAGTAAATAATTTATGCTATTTCACTTGAATCTGAAATCTTAGGCATTGCTACACAAGGACCTAGGAGAAACACAGAGCATGGATTCAGAGCAGTTCTCACAGGGGGAATCCATCCCAGGCAGTAAAGACTCCATGAAGCTGACATCCCAGTCTTCACCAGGACTCCAATCCTGCAGGGGGCTTCTACAGTCCTTTGTTCTAGAGGGATCCTCAGCTAGGGGATAACACCAGAATTTCAACCAGTTTACCAAGTACCAAACTGAGAATTTCAGCACTCAAGAGACACCTCAGAGATACCACATGCCAACCAAAGCTGAATATGCTCCACTGCAGGTGCCAGTCTCAAGCTATTTCCACACCAAAAGCAGAGATGAAGGGGTTATTTCTTTAAAAGTAGTTCATTAAAACTTATCATCATACCACTTCTGGATCCAAAGAAAATTAGCCATCTATTTAAAACACTTGAATTTCACCCATTTGATACTTCATTCCATTCCTCAGATGAGTTGGGAGGGTTTTTTGGTCCTGATTTAGTTTCTCTCTCTATAATATCCTCTTACATGACAAGTTGAAAGACTAAAATAAATTGAGAAATCAGGGCTCCATTATTTTAATATTTAAATTAAGTGTACCTGCCTTCAAGCCCTTTCACCAAAGGAGCTGGGGGCAGGTTTAACATCAAGAAAGAGATCTGAGGATGCAGACCTGGCACAAAACACAGTACAAGCTTTCTCTGTGAGAAGAACAGGAATGAACACCACAATTAATCAGACATTTTCTAGAAGGATAATGCCTGCAGAGAAACATAAGATGCCACAGGGCAGCCCTTGACAACTGTGTTCAGGCAAAACAAATTCCAGTCACAGAAACAAGCAAATGCCCCTAAAATAAGGAAATGTGGAAACTTTTTCCATGATGACAAGTTTCTTAGTGACTTCATTTCACAGGTTTCTGGCAGTTCCTGTGTCAAGCATAAGGCCTCAGTCCCTCAGGTAATACTTTCATGTAATCCTTTCTCCAACTATTATTAGGAGAAGTTTCTCAGATTTACTTTCAGAATGGGTTTACCTTTATTTCCACAAGCCTCACCAGTCACACACACACACAATCACACTCACACCCCCCTCCCTGCAGCCACTCTGGGTTTCCAGGGCAGCCTCCAGGGGTTAATCACAACTACCATCCTTCCAACCATCTCGCCAGCGCTCGTCCACACGAGAGCAGTCAAATTCTGATTTCCCCAGCTTCCTGTTCACTTCATTGTGAAGAAGACACAACCACTGGGAGAAGTTATTTCTGGTGCTAGTGTCAGGCTGATTTGTACGTAATCTGCAAACAGGGAAGAGGAAATAAATGTTACTTCTTTTTACAGTTGCCAACTCCCGTATCCAAAGCACACAGAGAGCCAGAGTTGCCTTTTCTGCTAGTGCAGGATGAGTCCCAAAGAGAGCCCAAAAGAGTGCACACAAAGACCAGGAATTATCAGAGGCTAAACCTCTGCTAGAACACACTGATGGCTGCAACTGGCCTGGTTTCATTCACTGCCTGGTCTTGTCAACTGGAAAATACATGGGAGTCAAACAGCTCACCTATGATAAAAAGCAAGAAGTGCCTGAATTCATCAAAACATCAAATTAAAAAGAATAAATGAAAAAAAAAACCCTGGGCAGTTGTTTTGCTGTGTGATACCTGCTAATAATTAGGACTCAAACTTCTTTTTTTGTATGCCATCATCCAAAAAAATAAGAGTTGAAACTTTTGAGAAACAAGTTGACAGGGACAGGAATACAAAACTTTCCCAAACATCACAGCCCATTTTGAGCTTTGCCTCCACTGCTGAGATTGCCAATCAAGGGATTTTTCTGGGTAGAAGAACACTCGCTTCCCAAAAGCCAGATTATTTCAAGTCTGACTCCACAACTGATAACAAATCCAGATTGAAGCAGAAAATCCCCAAATCACCTCAGGGTCACCCTGGAGGCAACAGCCTAACAGCACAAGAAAAAGTATTTGTTTTTTTTTTTTTTAAGTAAGCATATCTCTGATTTATGCAATAATGGAAGAAACTATTTCAGGTAGCTACAAACCCCCAACCCAGGAAGAACTGCCAACATGCAAATACCTTGCAAATATGCAAACAGCCACCAAAAGACCCGGGGAAGTGACTCACCTTTCCCTCAGATCCTCAGCGCAGTGCTCGCAGGGGTAAAACTTGGAGAAGAGGTTGATGAAGTCCCTCATCTCCTTCTGCTGGGCGCCGGTGGGGCGGTCGGGGTAGTAGGCGGCCATGGTGTGCAGGAAGGCCCAGGTGCTGCGGCCCAGCTGCTCGCTGTCCAGGGGGCAATCCGGCGGCGGCTCCTTCTCCTCGGTGACCGCCAGCTCCTGGAGCAGGGGAGAGGACCGTGAGGGGACGGCGGCGCTGGGCGAGGGAACAGCCCCTTTGCGCTCAGGTGTGAGGAAGGGGGGACAGGGTCCCCACACCCGCAGAGGG
>NW_008591791.1:50975-58222 GCF_000691845.1 Merops nubicus | reverse complement strand
TGCTCAGCCCTGGGTTAATGTACTCAACAGTGCCACTACCTGACACAACAGCAGCAGTGATGGGGGCAGGGGAGAAAAAGCAGAGAAGGTGAGACTCAGGTTAGTGGTATTTATCTCACTCCTATCTCTCTCTCTCCCACCCCCCTCAGCCCCCCCACACCTCCCCATATTCTTTTAACAGCATCATGAAATTTTTGGGATCCAGTGACTGCTGTTCGTACCTGGGGTGAGGAATCCCTCCCTGGGGCTGGAGGAGACAAGCAAGGACTCCAAACACATATTTTAGGGTTTAAAGGCCCCCTACATTTTTCAGAATGAAAGGGTAACACTACCCAAAACAGAGCACAAATTCACCTCGTGGCCAGTGGAGCTGTACAAACTCCAGAACCTTGGACTTTTACTTTCCCACCCTTGCTCTACCAGCAGGCTGAGTGATGCTACCATTTGGGTTGCCAGTTTGGCAAACCTTTACTCACAGGAGTAAGCTGTTGGCTTGCCTGTGTAATCACACAGATGATGAGGAACCCTCATGTAAGGGAAAGATTGTGAGATGAAGCTGTGTAGATGTACTTACAAGTGGAGATAACATTGGGAAGAAATAGGGTCTACCACCCTGGGTGCTTCTGCATGTCTGATCCTTTGCAGAAACAATGGCACAGGGATCACTGTGCCAGAGTGTTGTAGGACGTTCAGAATAGACTGAATTTCTCCCCTTTGCTCTGGGACAAATGGTAACCAGGGACCATCATCTGAGTGACCTGAATTCGGGGTTTGATTCATGCAAGGACTGAGCGGGTTGACCCCCACCAGCCATGGGGGCTTATTCATATGCCACAATCCCTTAAATTGTAGCAGCACATCTATGACACAGATCCCAGTGTAACACCAGCTGGGTAGGAGAGCTTTGTGTGGCCGACAGGATGCCAGCATAGCCTTCATCAACCCACAGCAGACTCAGCTGCCTGGGTGGGCACATGTGCTCACCCCCCATGTTTCCTCATGTTTTCTGAGAAAAGCCCATAGACAAAAAACACATGAAGCCATGTTTTCCCTTTGGATCTCTCCTCATGACTGACCTCTGCCATGATACCTCCACAAATCTCCAGCTGATAAGCTCAGGTAGAGGCTGTGTCCATCCTTCTTGTCTCATGGTTCTTTCCTCCCTCTTCTCTCTACCAGTAGAAGAAAACAAACAAATCAATGAAATACACAAAGATGGCCAACAGATCAACACCACCTCAGTCCCAAACAAATATGCAACTCAAAAACTCTTGAATCTGAAATACGACACTGAAAATGTTGACATTTCTGATTGAAACCAAACAAGAATTGTCATTTCAAATCAGCACTTTGACATGGAAGGGAGGCTTGTTTGTTTAAATTAAAATCACCCAACTGGAGCTACACTTTGTCGTTTTGTGTCTGAATGAAACAAAAGGAAGTAATTTCAACATTTCTTGGCAGAGCTGCCAGTGGCATTTTCCTGTTAAGAATTTTGATTTAGAAATTTTTTGGCAGGTAAACTCTGCATCAAAGATCTCCATTGACCGTTGTCTTCCTCCTTGGAATGAGGTGACACATGGTTATGAAATCATTGGTTTGAGTGGGTTAATACAGGAAACCAAATTGTGGACCAAAATACTAAAACCAACCAAAGAAACCCAGAAAAAATAATGTTGGATTTTCCTTTGTTAGAAAATAGTGGTTTGTTTATATTTCATAAATACGAGATAAAAAACATTTTGTGAGCCTTTACTCTTTTTACCTTATACATATGTATTTTATTTTTTATGGAGAGTATATATATACATATACATATACAAATGTATTTAGGCAGCTCCACTTAAATGGAGAAAGTGCTTCAAACTGAGAAGTTAATTTTGGGAAGAAATGGAGATAATACTCACTTTGAAAACATGGCTGAGTCTAAATTATAATAATGAAAAAGCCTCAAAACTACTAAAGGAAGTTTTTGGTTGACCCAAAGTTGGTTTTAAGCCTCTCTTATGTATAACTGGAAAAAAAAAAAATCACACCTCGTTACATGTAGACTTGAAACTCTGAAAAGATGCATCAGGATAAATTTCATAAGCAGAAAACACTCATTCCTTTGAGTGGTCACCTTGTAGGATGTGTGCGCATAAATCATTTTGAAACAGTGTTGACATCAAAGGTTTTCTTACCTATGGTTTTGTCTTCTAGATCTAGAACACTTTTATTTTTATAAAAAAATCTCCTTCCTTTGACTCTGCTGTGTGTCAGAGAGTTCATACAATGTAAGTGTATAATCTGAAAAAAAAGAAAAAAAAAAAGAAAAGAAAAAAAAAAAGAAATTTCCTTCCCTTTGTTCTTTTAACTTAAAAAATACCGTGGCACTCGTAAAGTTGGTTTGGTTCCTACAGTGGACCTGAGATGAGTTTCCTATTTGTGCCTAACAGTCTGTACATAACCTTGACTGCATAAGACAGGCAGATGTTTTATAATGAAGGCCATGAGCCTGTTATTTCTGTGCAGATAGAATATTGATTTAAATATGTATATAAGCCTTTCTAGGTTCAAGGTATGAATGAATGGTATGCAGAATTATTGGGTGATTTGTAAGTTGATGTGAAAGGAAAAATGTATCTTCCAAGGCCCGCAGTAAAACACTGTTAACACTTTATACGATTCAAAAATGCAAACACATGATTGAAAATAAACCCTGTATAATTTGCTTAAATCAGACCAGTTTCCATAGGTGTTTTAGCTTCTTAGCACTCTTCTGAGCTTTATATTAATGGTATCTAGGCATCTATCTATCTGTCTCTTTATCTATATATGTACACACGTAAACTCTTAAACATACTGTACTTGGCAGTTCATTATATCCCACTACAACATAAACAATGAGCAATTATATTCCAAAACAGTTGAAAACAGAGGGGAAATGGGAACATATTTCAGTCCTTCCATTTTTTTTGCTCAAGAACTGGAAATTCAGCTGTTTGAACAGTTGTCCCCAAAGTAGAAGGAACAGTGAGTTTTAAAGTTGCCCTTTTATTTTGTAAATCCCTCAAACATGTGGTATCAAGTTTCAACATTGTTGTGTGAACAATGGCAGACAAGAATCAAAATTCAGGGACAAGGGGTTGGAAGCCAAGTGCAAAACTAATTTTAGATGACATAAACACTCTCTGTTGGCCAATTCTCCATCAGTTTAGGATATTTACACTCCCAGTATCCCCAAACCATTCCTCTTGTACATTATTCTGATAACTGCGTACTATTATCCCTATCTCAGCATGTTCTTGATATTGACAAAGACTTTGCCATACTCAATACTGTCCAAAAACAAAGGAAAAAGATTTTATCTCCAATTTCTCAACCAAGACAATTAGAAGAAAACCTTGGTAGCTTAGCAACATTGTATTACAGTGTGGGAGATTGACCACATGGCAAGCTCAGGTTCAAGTCCAGACTTTCTTATCCATCCAATCTTTCCACAGCCTTCTTCCCCCTGCAAAGCCAGTGACTAATCATTTCTCTGTAATCAGGTAGCCTACAAAAGTTGTAGGGCTCAGTGATGCAGTGTTTGCTGACACACCAACAGAAGACCAGGACCTGCCTTTTGCTCAGGCTGTTCAGACATGCAAGTCCTTTTGAAAGCCTCTTGTAGCCTTCTGGAGCTCTTTCAACAT
This sequence comes from Merops nubicus, assembly GCF_000691845.1. Taxonomy (NCBI): domain Eukaryota; kingdom Metazoa; phylum Chordata; class Aves; order Coraciiformes; family Meropidae; genus Merops; species Merops nubicus. The sequence continues at coordinate 54,545 of NW_008591791.1, read as the reverse complement.
CCATCAGTTTGTTACTTCTCTTGCAGTTGTGGTTATATTTTGCAGTCTTTCCTCAGCAAACAAGTAACTCTGATCTCGTAAGCGCACAAAATTCTTTCCCTCATAAATAACTTCAAAGAAACTAATTACAAGTAAGCATCAAAGCTTATCCTGGATTCTCATGTGCATCGATGATCTACGATGGTGTGGATTTCAATCACAGTTTTCATGCTGATTACAATTTTGCATATATATGTCTATGTAGCCTCGAATATACATACTTATATATATTTAAGGCTTTATAAACCAATACAGAAGCAGTAACATGAATAAGGAGCACAAGACATTAGCAGAAATATAACAGCAGGCAATTTAAAGCTACCTAGTTTAGGATAGAGAGTGAATGGAAATACTGGAACTGCTTGAAAATTACAGGTATAAAGAGTTGTTCGATCTAGCTAGGAAATTCATAAAAGGAATTGATAATTAGAAGTCGAATTTAGAGAAAAGATCACATTGCAATGAAGACGCACATAGTTCACAGTGATTAATCATTCCAGAAACTTAATAGGAGGATTGGTGAAAATCACCATCTCATGACATTTTCAGGTTGGAGTCTGGATGAATTCCTGGAAGATATGTTTTAGCGAAGCAAAAGTAATTGGGTTCAGGACAAGAGCAGACATGAAATGAGTTAAGAACTGCCTAACTGACAGATCTCTGAAAGTAATTGTCAATGCAGAATTATTGTTGAAGAGGAGTGTTACTGGAGTTTTTCGTTATGCCATTCATCAGTGATCTGAAAGTAAATAGAGAACTACTCCTGATGACATTTGTAGATGACATTATAGTTGGCAAAATGGTAAAGAACAGGAGTCCAGGGCTGCCTGACGTAACAAACTGCACTGCCTGGCTTGGCCAAGCAAAATGCATTTTAATGCTTCTTGCAAACACAGACAAAAACCCAGACAAACACTGCAGTGCTGGTTTTGAGTTGAACCCTCAAATCTGAGAGCGCTGATGTGATCTTTGGATCTGCAGCCAGGTAAACTTGTGGTGTATGGCATTAGGAAGGTTGAACTTGAGAGGTTGTTTATGGGTCTGACAGCCACATTTTAAAACATATGGTGACAGAATTGGAGAGGGTACAGAAAAGAGCCACAAAAAATGATTGAGGGCTGGAGAAAATGATTTGCAGGGCAAGCATTGAAGAATTATGTTTAGCTATCAGAAGCAGATCTGATTCCAGGGGAAAAATGCCTTGTAGGCGAGGAAATTACATGGTACCAATGGACCAGAGTTAGGCACCTAATTTCTCAAAGGAGCAGGGCTGGGACCATTCCTCCTTCAGCATTTCCTACATAACAGCTTAACTGAACCTTATCCACTGTAAATCCAACTAATTTCCAACTCTGTCTACATACTGTAATTGAAAGACTTCACTTAAAACTTTGGGATCCTCTCTAGGGCTGGGTTTTATATTGACCTGGTGCAGTTCTGGATTTGGCTTTGGATTCCTTTCTGGAAACAAAGTTCAACTGTATAAAATAAAACTACTCTTTAGTCTAAGCCAAGCTGAAACACTGATGACTCTGACAGGCTGGAGACAGACTAGGTGGCCTAGATGGTCCTTTCTGGCACAGCAGTCTTTGAAAGTGATTGTGCAGAAGAAATGTGTAAACATCTCTTGAATTTTGACTGACAGTGACATATACACAGTGCAGTTCTCATGAAAGGTGCCATATAGTACCAAGCAAAATCTCACTTCCCCTTGTTGAAAGTAGCCATCCAACGCCTGATGAAACACTGTCGTAAGGTGAAGGCAAATCACGACTTCTAATAAATTATTTAATCACTGAAACTGGAGGTCTTTGCTTTGACTGGGTTTGGCTTGGAAAATTTTTTTTCAACCCATGATAGACTTCTTGGCATAGACAGGGGCAAAGTTTCATCTTCACGATAAGATCCCACTGGTGATGTGCAATATTATCACTTCTATTTCCAACCTGTCCAAATCAGAGTAAGTACCTGAACCTCATCTTCCCAGACAGTGCTCCAAGCATGATGCTGTTGGCTGTTCTTGCATGGGTCTGCCATTGAAAACACAATTATCAAGCTGGTCTGTTAGGGGTGGACAACAGTAATTGGATCAGAAATACTTACTCTCTCTTGTCCAAGTATGTTCTCAGTCCCATGGACAGAGTAACATTTTTTATTTCTTGTGAAAAAGCACAGAATGACCTTCACTTTATTAAAATATGAAGGTAGCCCTCCCCACACACCCCCTGCAAAAAAAAAAAAAAATCATCACACTAACAACCTTCAAAGAACATGAAAATGTCTTCCTGCTTTGCCCTATGTGGTTTCAATGGGCTAGGCATGCAACAGGAAACACAGACCATGAGGTAATGTCAGCAGCCAGAGCATGCACTTCACAGGGGAGCTGAGGTTGGCCTTAGAAATTATTTGGAGGAAAAAAACATGAGCATGCTTACATCCTATTAATATGTCCAAAAACCTTCAGGTCACCATGGATATGGAGAATATCCAGTTCTCAGTGTCTTTGCACCTTCCAAGGTGTAAATCTTCTTGATTTTTCTCTTTCTTCCCAGGGCTTTGCAAAACTTGACACAAGGATGCTCTATAGGCTTAAATTATTTATCATTGTTGTGGGATACCTGAAACTTTTGAAGATGGAAACATGAGGAACAAGGTGTATTGCGTTTCAGTGTGAAGCTCTATCTGAATAATAGTTTGCAAACATACTCCAGGGTGTTTGGCATCCTGTATGTGTGAAGGAACCTCTGCCAGCCCAGGCACAGAGAGAACGAGATCCCACAGGGACAGGGTGTGATATTCAGCAAGAATCACTGCTGGTATTAAACCTCTGTTACCTGTGTTGAGTCTCATCTAAGGGACAGCACCTCTCCCAGCCAGGCAGCTGGTGGCATCAGGCCGATCAGTGTGGGATGCTTAAGCTCCTACTACAACAAGAAACCAGTACCCAGTAGAAAGCAGATCATATTCATCACTGCCAGCTCTACAACAGAGCCTCAGGAAACCAAATTATGCCTTTTCTTCCTTTTCTCTGCTCCTTATCATTCCCTGACACCCCTGTGGTGACTGTCAGCGTTGGCATCAGATGGTGCAGAGATCCCCCGAGTCACGGGGAGCGGCACCAGGCACCAGCCCAAGAGACCCTCCCTCCCCATCCCGAGGGGAAAGCAGGCAAGAAACGCTTGGTCTGCAAAACCGACGTCTGATTGATTCCCCGTGCTCCGGGGAATGTACAGCACAGCTTTTTAATTCACACCTCGGTCATTTATCAACGTTTTCTTATCGCAGAGTTTCTCCATCAGAGTGATTTTTGGGGAGAGGAAGGAACAACACAAAACGATGTGGGTGCTTGGGGCTGACTCGGGTGGGTTTTGCCGCACGGCTGTAGCGCATTTTTGCCTCTTGCACCGCGGTATGTTTCTGTGCCCTTTTTCCCAGCTGCATCTTTCTTTTTTTTTCTTCTTTTTGAGATTTTCGGTGGTTTTGGTTGAATAGCCATGAGGCATCGCCCCCTGCCGGCTGGTCGCCCGGCGG
>NW_008591791.1:26630-50944 GCF_000691845.1 Merops nubicus | reverse complement strand
TGCGTCTGTCCGCAACCGCTCCGGCAGCGCTGAGCACGGGGAGGGCATTAAAATCGCCACGCTTTGCACCTCGGCATTTCGATTTTTTGGAAAAAAAAGGAGAGGAAAAGCAGAAAGAAATCGTCAATATAAAAAAAACATTGCTTTTGTCATAGTATTTAATACACAAATACGTTTTTATGGTGTGGCTTTGTTATTTCCCCCCCCTTTTTATTTTTTTTTGTTAGTTTGGTTGTTTGGGTTTTTTGTGGGTTTTTTTGTTTGTTTGTTTTTTTGTTTATACTTTAAAATACTGACGAAGCGTTTCTTGCTCCAGCTGCACAAGATTGTGCTCCTGCAGCAGCGGGTGTGATTGAGAGAGGCTCCTGCAGTCCCGTTGTTCATTAGGGGCAAAATGCAGACCAACAGCATGGGTGGTAAAAAGTCACCAACAATAAAAAATGGTTTGAGAACAGGATGCAGCTACCTTAGGTCCTAATTTGGCCCTTGATTATAGCAGGATCTGAGCAGCTCGTGGTGTCACAGAAAAACATTTATACTCACAATAGACAGGACTTTAGAGGACTCCAGTGCTCCTGTTTTACAGACAAGGAGGTGAGGCATAAAAAAAAGAGAAAATTATTTACACTGGGTTGCAAAGGGAGCCTTGGGCAGGAGGGTTTGAATTCATGTTTCTCATACCCCAGACACTTCTTGCACAGCTCACAGATGAGTTTTCCTTGCTCTAAAGTTTGCATCAGCTCTGTCCAGCTTAAGCTGCAAGGACTTTACGTAGTAGGATACATTTTAACTTTTTTCATTTTGACAAAACTCTCCCTCTCAGATAAATTATATAATATAGATCAGAAAAATTCTAGTGAGAGCAAGCTAAAAATATAAGAGTTTTCTTCTTCTTTTTTTTTCCCCCCCTTCTCCATCACAGCCTCTGTTCCCAAATTACACTTGCCTTGCTCAGAGTCTTAGAAAGCTGACACAGAACAAATTGTCCTATGTAAATTGCAAGTTTCCATTCTGACTGACAGCCATCCACAAAGATGGACTAATTCCAGAGGAAGTCAGGCAAAGACTGTGTCATAACTATTAACCCAGTTTTAAAGATGTTCCAAATTCCTCTTGAGCTGCCAGCATGTCCTTCATATAATGGTGCACGTAAATCTGAAGTATGAAAGCTAGACAGAGAACATGGGAGTGGGATGTGGTGGGCTGTAGGTTCTACATGTGCATTTTTGCTTCCTTGGCTGCTGCAGCCTGTGTTGGGGAGGGACAATCACGTTCTCCTTGTTCTCTCCTGGAGACTTTGATCTTGAAGACGTGCAATGGGCAGTGAAGCATATGACCGGTTACATTCTTTCTGCTTGTTTTGGCTGCTGCTGTCCTTAAACCAAAACAAGTCATTAAGGACAATTATTTTTCAAAATTTGTGTAAGGAGAAGGGAGAGGGAATATGGGCTGCTGTAAAATTGGTATTGCCACACAGCTGATTTGATTATCCCACTCCTTACCGCAGAGCCGTGACTGAGTTTATCAAGGTCTTCCTTTGCAAGTGATAATAAACCTAATAGCTGCCCACAGCTTAATATTTTTTCTTGCACTACATATGTTCACTTTTGGTCCTTATATTATTTTTTTTTTCTCCAGTCTCCATCTGTTCTCTTGCCTTTGAGGTACTTTAGTTACCATGGAAATGACAACATCATCTGGATGGGTGGAGCTCTGTGCAGTGTAAAGTTGGTTTCCTATATAAAGGGGTTTGTAAGGTATGAGAAGCGCTGACGAAATGCAGCATTTCTGTGATAGCTTTCCACATTTTAGGTGTGCAATGGAGAGATACTGATGTGTGCTCATATTGCATGAGGCACCAGTGTCCCTGTTCCATGTGTTCCAGTTTTGCTCTGCCAGATAAAATCTTTCACTTGAGTGCTTAATGATTTCCTACAACCTTTAGTTGCAAGTTGGCTTTTGTTTGAGAAGTCTCTGTTGTAAAACACATTCTGAGTCCTATGATTGTCAGATGGGTCAAGCAAGGTAGAGAGAGGATTCTCTGGAGAGGTGCATTTTTTGTCATCATTGTCATGAAGAAGAATAGGAGAAGTTAATTTAGTGGGTGGCTGTTACATGGGCTTTGTTGTCTGATTATGTCTGTGGCTTGGTCTCTGGGAGGTGATTTGTGCCTTCCACAAGTCCACAGGGCTGAAGATCCATGATCAATACAATCCAGAGATCACATAAAACAATTGTACATGGACATCACATGTTTCATCCCAACAAATCTGGCAGATCCAGGGCAGAGCCCTTGTTTATACCAAATCAAACCTCATTTCACCAGTGACCCCACAGACTTTAGCACAGTCCCAGAAGCTATTATCCACTATTAGCCTCTCTAGCACCTGGCAGTATTGATTATACAGCCTCACGGTGATGAAGGTATTTTAGATGAATAATGATTTTTGGCAAAGGATATTAAAAGAAGGGCCAGATATGTCAAAGAGATGAGAACTTAGCCCATGAAAGTTAATATTAAGGCCTGTACGGTCTCCAAAATGCTTTTAGGTAGTTCATATATTCAGTGGGTGTCTCTCCAAGAATCTGAAGTGTTCTCTGCTTGTCTATTCAGGTATGTGGATGGAGCCAGGGGATATGTCACAGAAACAGTTTTAATGCAGTTCCTACTGAGACCAAAGGAGCAGGAAAGTACAAATTCATCAGAGCATATGCAAATACGAATTCCTGATAGAGAGTCCAAACAGAGGCACATCTGGCTGGGTGGGACAGCATTCAGTTCTTAGAAGATTTGTTGGGGAGAAGGTGAGGGTCCCACAAAACAACAGGAAGTCACATGCAGAATCCGTGGTGATGACTTTGGTCAGTGCTGAGAGTCTTCTGAAGAGAGGCTTCTAAATTCAAGTCCTTGCTCTTCTATCCAAAGTTTACTTTGTCACGTGGCTAGAGTGACAGTATTTGTTTGTTTCTATTATGGTTATTTTTAGGTGCTGTAACTCCAGCTGCAGCCATTTCTTACACAACAATCCTTTCAAGAAACAAATTCCCCAGCAACACTGGAAATCTTTCCCATGGGGAAAAAAAAAAAAAGAACCCAAAAAGTCCCCCAAACCAACTCATCAGCCAGCAGGAAAAATCCTTCTCAAAGGCACATTCCAGCAGTAAATAAACTTGTGATTCTCAGAAAACTCAGAAACTGGTGGTGGTGCTGGGTTTTTTGAAGCAATTAAAAAAGAAACATCCCTTGGTCAAGCATGGATGGCAAACTCCAGGGCTAAGGACCCCTTGGTAGTCTCCCTTTTTTTCTTTAATCTGCCATGGCTGCAGAGAGCTGGGGCATTGATGTGTCAGGCACCATCCTGGCTAAAATGGGACCAGTTGCACCAGTGAACTGTGGAACAAAGTGACCTGTTGTAATGGGCACTAAGAGCTTTTAGCTGGGCAGCGACAGGGTCTGGGCTTGGGGCAGGGGGAGCACAGAAAGAGTGCTGGTCAGACAGACTCATAAGGAGAAAGCAAGGGTCTGGGGGGAAAAAAGGCTGGTATTAGCCCTTGTAGAGATGGGTGTGTCTGAAGAGACACCTCTGCAAAGGCTACCAGAAGCTGGGGTTGCTCCCAGAATTGTGGGGTCACACTCTCAGTGCAACAAACCGCTTAATAAACCAGCAGCTCCCAGCACCAGTTCATCTCCCCAGCAGTTTCCATCCAAGCCCTGTATGGAGTGTTTTGGAGTCCTAGAAAAATAGGGCTTAGAGGAACTGGGAGAGGTCACTAACACCACCACTGCCACCCGCTGACACAGCCTGTGCAGCAAGTGCCACATCCGAGAGAACAGCTTTGAAACCTCTTGGGCAGATGGAGGCAGCAGGAAAAACACAGACAAGAAAAAGCTCCTTCCTGTTACCAGATAACCAGCTAAGAGCAAGCAGGGATTTTGCAGTGGATGGCCTCCAGGCATCACAGGGGTGCATTTCAGTCCTTTTTGCCCCTTGGCGTGCTTTCTGCTCAAACTTTGCTGGGGTTGCTTCAGAGGTCTTCAGTCATTTTTTCCTAGGGGTCAGTTTTCCTGAATTCTCCATAATAGGTCACAGAATCTGCTGTCAGGTCTTTTGTCAGGATGCTAGGCCACCAGATGTGGCCTTCACCTGTGGCAATGCTACTCACAAGAATATGGGATCTTCCAAGGTAAGGAAGGAGATGTTCCTCAGCCAGGAGCTCAGCAGTCTCCAGAACAACATACAGAAGATCCAGACACAGAGTGAGGTCAGTTATGAGGAAATATGGACTAGCCCTAGATGTACAAATGTGGTTTTCTTACATTAAACACAGGGCTCTTACAACTTAAATTCCACTTTTCTCCCTCCCTTGAACATTGCTGAAGTTAATCCGAGTGCAGGGCTCAAAAACTGAGGTCATTTTTTTCTGATTTGCTGTCCAGTTAAAGCCACTCTAGGGTAATCAGGTCTCTTATTTCATAATAGGTCTTCCCCTCACACTTTATAAAAGTTATTTTACAGATATAGCAAGAAGTAAGTTTAGATTTTTTCCTGACTTAGACCTCTGCAGGGATATGCACTGTAAAAAGTTAAACGTGGGAGTTTGTCTTTCATGTATCTGTTTTTAATGAACTATTCGTGTTCTACACTTGGATTACAGCTTTATGAACAACCAACTTCCTGATTTGCTAGCCAAACCTCTCAAAATAATAGGAAAGTTTTTATTTGAGATTATTCAGCAGTTGTTTTTTTTTCTTGCTCTTTTTCCCACTAAAATGGTAAACTGTGGGGAAGTAAGAAGAGGTTGAATTCAATTTGTTTCTTTTTGTCATAAACAATTAGTTTTAGACAAATACAAGATTTTGAGAATGTGAAAACAAGAGATTTTGACTTGAAGAGGTAAGTCTTTTTTTGACCAAAGCAATCAAATTAATTAAATACTAACTCACACGTAGTTTCATCAGAATCTGGGGGGTATATTTTGTTTGTTTTTATTTTTTTGGTTTTTTTTTTTTGGGCGGGGGGGAGGAAGCACATATTAATTTGCAAAATGTCACCAGGATCTAATTAGGATCAAGATGTTAAATTGGTGTTGAAAACTAGAGTGGAGGGTCTGATACGTGGGCTTCATATGTTCAGGGTTTCTTCACCTCTGCAGGAAGTGGTGAGAAGTGGTTTGTATCAGCTGCACCCTGTACATTGTTTTCTCATTCTTCACCAAATGCCAGAAGCTGCAGTAATCCATCCTGGAAGTGACAAACATATGATACCATGTGGCCTGATCCTGTGGGAGGAAGGGTGGAATTTCCTATGGGTGCAGATGCCTCAAGAAAAAGGACTTTTTTTTTTTTCAGTCTGGAGTCTCTTCCTGGCTGTCCCAGGTTAGTGATGAATGGACAATGATTTCAAGGCTTCATAGCATGTCATCAGTCTTCTCCAGTAATTTGTATTTGTTTTATTGTGGGTATTTCTCTTTTTAGTCTAAAGGGACCATTGTGGATTTGGATGGTGGCAGGAATCATTCCCAAATATGAAAGGCCAAGATTTTTTTAACCTTAATTTACTGATTAGGTATTCACTGCATCTGTTGTACCCTTGTTTCTCACAATCCTGTATCTGTTAGAATAAACTCTGACTTTTAGTCACAGAAAAAAAGTAATCTTTACTTTTTCAAAATATTTAATCTAAATAACAGGATTTACAATGAAAATGTGTATTTGTTTGATGAAAGCTGTTGGAATGGCAGCTATCCTCTTAAGGCAGGATTGAGGCTACAAAGGCATACAGAACATTACTATGTCCTGATTTGGTGACTGTTGGGCAGTCCATATTGATTTATCCATAACTAGGAATCAAACACAAAAACTTGTTTGTTGGACTTCTTCAAGAGCTTTTCATAGTCCAGAGAAGCTGAGTGATTTCCATGTCGTGTGCCAGTATCTCTGTTCCTTCCTCACACCCCTTTCCAATGCCCAAGGCTGAGATGTTTGGAGCAGAAGCAGATCTGTACCCACCACCTCTGTGATTCTGTTTGTGAATGCAGAGAGGAGAACGGAGGCAGCAGTAGATTCTTTGCTGCACATCCACACATAGTCACATGCAGTTACACCTGTCCATGATAATGATGTGCTGTTGCTAAATTCCCATCTGGGCAAAAACCTGCTGAAATTGGCTTTGCTCTCCTTGTGTTGCTTGTGAGGCTAAAGGAGTCCCTGGATGCCTGCTACATTATGGCTGTGTACTCTACCATGAAGCTAACCCTGTACGTCCTCCTTAAGGTCTGCTGATGTTCTTTGGGCATCATCTTTCAATGTATGGACAGTGTCAAACCTTTTTTTTTTTGATGGGGATGGAATGTGTCTACTGCATAAACCAGAAGAAGTGTTTTGCCCTGACTATCAGTAAATCACTGTGTTGCTGCACCACCAGCTCTCCCCTTTCAGGAGAGATGCTGCTGCTGGTCACAGCAGTACTTACTCAGGTCTTAGGCAAGGACATAGCTTCATGAGAAGCCAAAAAGAACCATGCCTGCTGCAAAGATTTACAAAGACTGGCCTTTACATCACCCTGGCGACTGGTTCCCCAAGAGCAATGCATCTTTTGGGTTGTGTTCTGGATACTCTTTCTGTCTCATCCTTTCTCCAGGTGTCTCACATTCAATATCTAGCATTCCTTTATTTGCTTTTCTTCTTTTAAAGTCACTCTTGCTCTGACAGGAGCACCTATGGTATATAAAACAACCACAAAAGCACTTAATCTAATCTGACATTTTCACTCTGGAACTTTGATTGTTTTTCTTGAGTGAGGTGCATTGTTTCCTACACCCATCAGTAGCTTTATACTCAACAGAGCGGGTAGGAAAACACATTTCCTGTTCAGGAAGAAATGTTGTTTTTCCAAAACTGTTCTGATCCAAAATTGAGCTTATAGAAAAATGTCTTTTCAGAATTTCCCGTGGAATGAAAATTCTGGTTAGAACCCCCACTCGCCACATGCTAAAAAGTGCCAAACAATGACAGGATTTGCGCAGACAGATTTCAGACTATATTTATTATTGTAAAAGTAGTATGGCAGTGATCCCTATTCAGTTATCCAGGTATGGATTTCTAATGCTCTTTAATATGTCAAAGAGTGTCTGGGGTATCTGCAGAGGACTGAAGGATACAGCACAGGAAGCCTGCTTTTAGGAAACAGCCCATAAAAACTTGATGGTATACTCCAGGACATCTCAGATGCCAACAAACCTTTCTGCATGGGTAAGTGAAATTGTGCACGTCTTGTTTTGGGGAACTTAGCTCAGTCCTGCCTCTGCCTCTTTGTTGAATTTTGGTCTAATGAATCTCACTCAGTGTTGGCACTGTGCTGATTTCCTCATGTGTGCCCATGTCTGCAAGATGGTCCACTAAATCTCCAGCATGCCAGTGTTTCCAAAACAGGTTGTAGAGCTGTGAAGCTTGCCTGAGTGCCTAGGGCAGCTCTTGGAAACTAGTTTGAGTGTGGACTTTGACTTGAATTTGACGTGTTTATCCCTGTAACACTGCTAACGCTGACAGCTCTTGTGTCATGTTGGAAAAATTCAATTTATGCCATGTTTCCCAAAGCCTTGCAAAGCCTGGGCCAGACAGACATCCTGAATGCTGGGTATTCACACCCTAGTATCAGTTCAGATAACTAGGAAAAAAAAGTAGCACCTAAATAAAAAGAACAGGGTAGATTAAAATAAAATTAATTACAGATGCTGACTCATTAGTGTTCAGAATCCAGCTCATCATCAGTACTGCCTTGGCAGTCTTCTTCCTCCTTTTAACCTTCTTTTTTAGGACAAGCCTGTGACCTTGGATGACCTAGCTCACTTTACACCTTGGTCAGAGGAACAGAGGGTGGAATATGACAACCACCCCATCTTTATCATAGGTGAAAACAGCCAGAGTCATCATTTAGGGTGAATGAAGTGGATAAGCCTGGGAGTAATGAGATGGAAAGTTTAGATTTAATATCAAGATAAAATTACAATACATTCTTTTAGACAAGGGGATGTATTAAGTCTCAATTAGTGGCAGTATGATCTAATAGCACCACAGCTACTGACAGCGTTATGGTCCCTTGGCCCATTAAATCATCTTTCAGAGAAACTGATGGGAAGCTGAACTGGACAAACCAACAGTAACTGTAATATAAAGACCAATCCCATGATGGAGCCAGAGTGGAATAAATAGGTATTTTCCATGTCACTCATGAGAAGATGTTGTACCATGTAAAGACATCCACCAAGCTCTGTGTCTGTGCAAAGATCTTTGACAACACTTTCTAAACTGCCTAAGTGACACACAAGTCCTAATCCTCTTTGAAAACCAGTATGGTAATTTGGGAATCGAAAACCTATTGTATCACCTAGTGAGAATGATATTAATGAAGCTTCCCCTTTTAAAAGTGCTTGAGTTTGAAATCCCATAGGCACACATAGGCCCATATTTATGTGTCAGGCAGGTACATCCTTGCTCTGCCCCATTTTCTACAGCAAAGGACTAACAGAAATCTTGGTACAGGATAAATCAGTCCTCTATGCTATTTTTTTTTTTTTTTTACAGACAGCAAAGGCTTACCCGCAATTTGCAGTGCAAGCAAACTCTAAGCCATGATGAAACTAGGTTGAAGTCTCCCAAAGTGGCGTTTCATGGGATGTTTCTTTCTGAATGCATGTTCTGACGACACATGCACTGCATGAATCAATGTATGTCACTGCCAAATGTATTACATCTTCAGTGCTGAAACAAGTTAGTGGTAGATGAGCATCCAGCTCTGAATCTTCATGTCACTGCCACAAGCCTGAATGCTCTAGAAATCCAGAGCATCAAGCGTATTATTGCAATTTGCATAAGTAGAAAACACAGTGATTAAAAGTTATCAAAGAAAGCTATTGCTCAGTTGTCAGCTCCACAAGCAGATTCCAGTGATGTCTTTCCAGCTCCTTCATAATAATCTCCGTAAGTTCTTGCTAAGAGCTGCATTGAAGTAACCTGTCATTTACTCTGTCTTTCACCAATTCAGCTCAAAGAGATGCGCCAGCTGTGATCACTCGGGAGTCAGAGCTGCTGTGTTGCAAAGCATCACTACAGCTGCAGGCAAAATGTACAATTTGGAGATCTGCTTTTCAAAAGCCATGGGGAAATAGCATCCTACCATCCTGACAGGAGAAGTACTTCCCTGAGAGAGGAAAGCTTAGTCTTCAGCAGGTTTTGCACGGGATGAACAGAGGTGCTACGTGGGAAGGCGTTTCTTGTCTGAGTGGTGTCTTTTTTTGTGGTTTCTACTGGCCTCTGGTGTGGCAGCAGTGAGCAAAAGGCTGTGGAAAACACCACAGGTCCCACCTCCTGGTGGATCTGGAAGACCTGATGCTTTGTTGATGATGAGGTCTTCCCCTGATTCAGTGTTCCCAATATGTATTGCTGAGCCCCACAAAACCAAGGAGGTGTAACAAAGCTCCCTCAGGCAAGGTGATGTCATTTCCAGCCTGCAAGTACTTTGGAAGGATAGAAAATGCCATTATCAGTCAATGTCACCTTTCAAGGTAGAAAATAAGACTAAATCATAGTCTGTTCTTCCTATAGCAATGTTTTGCTACCCTAGAAAGTATCTCTGATACACATGCTGTCAGTAGGTGGCTGGTCTTCTGTCTCCCACACTCAAGATTTCATTTTTTATTTCTTTTTTCCTTTTTTCCCTAATCTCCAAGTGCAAGCATTTAATGTGGGCCCATTTAGCACAACTGTAAGTTGGTGCAATTTTACTGAAATTTCTAGAACTGACACAAATCTTGCATCTCTTTTTCTATCAAGCAAAATGCATTTGCTGAGACTAAAATTGAGACCATCTCTGCTGCTGACACTCAGGAGAGGGTGCAGCCAGCATGGTTCTGTGGGCTGTGAGTCCTGCCATTGTGCTTCACTCAGGAATTTGATTCAACTGCTTATTTTGTTACCTTTCCTCTGATGACTGAGGTCTCTCAGGGTAAAACCCTGTGACAAGGTTGTCTCAAACGTGGGCTTCTTGGAAATCTCAGCCTATCAACAGCTATTGGGTTCTTGGGGCTGAGTGGGATAATTACATTTTCTTCTATGATGCCAATTAGAGGCTAATAACTTTATCACAATTATCTGATTAAACTTTTACTTGCTGTCTGTTAGGATTACTTCCAGCCCTCTTCAGAAACAAAAAACCATAAAGCTATGAAATAATGGTAGCAATGCTGAGAGCTTCCTTAGTGCCATCATTGCCAAGAGACTGGGTGCCAAATGGTTCAGATCTGATTCAACCAGGAAGTCTGGATTAGTCTTGAACCAAACAGGTGTATGAAAAAGGGATGGGACTTAAGCAGGCCAAAAAAAAAAAAAAAGATTTCTGGGTTATTCTACACTGTCATAGCTCCTGGCCAGTGGTCCAGGTTAAGTTTCAAGACATTTTTATCAATGACACACCAGAGTCAAACCTCATCCTCAGGACAGCTGGATTAGACTAAGGATCTATCTCACTATACTTAGCATCTTGAACTTAACTTAGTTTGTTATATTGGTGATCTCCAAACCCATTACAGAAGCATTTAAGATTTAATTTATTGTGAATTGTGAGAGAGAAAAACCACAAAAGGAAGGAGGAAAAAAGAAATAAACAGAAAGGAAATTCCAAGATGTTCAAGCATGCTTTTGGGGACCAGAGGTGTGTGAGACCTCTCAGTGTGAGTTAATCTGAGTTTTTCTCCATGTAACTGTGATGGGACTTAAGTCTCTTGAAGTTTAGAAGAGTGTGTGGTCAGACTTGCATCTAGATGTAGGAGACTGAAGGACTTATCTGGGCTCTGCGATGGCAATAACTGAGCACTTCAGCTCTTATGTTTAAAGAGATGCTGATAACAGCATTATTTCCAGATGAAACATGGAGGCACAGAGAGCTGTTGGATTTACCCATATGCAATAGCAAATATGTGACAGAGACAGAAAAGAAGCCTGGAGCCTAGCTGGTCGACAGGGGCCACCTTCTCATCAAGGTTCGAACAGTACATGCAAAGAACTGTCTCTCTCTGTCCAAAGGATGAAACACTGTTGCTCGAAGTTCTTCCAGAGCAGGGCTAAAGGTACGTGGTTCATTGAGCCTAGTTTTTCAGCACCTCCTGTTTTGGGTTGGAGGCACAATTCACAACTCAGCTTGGCTGCTTGCACATCAACATCATGTGGAACTGTGCACCAGCCCAGCGTGAGACGCTGACAAGCTCTCTAGTGAACCTGAGCTGGGTTTGCAGCCCAGCCCAAATGAACCTGGCTTCTGTTCTCGTTCTCAACTGCTTCCCACGCCTCCCATGTTTACTCTGGCTGCAGATAACTTCAGTGCCCAAATCTCATAAAACTTAAATGCGATCCCAAACCACATCACTTGGTTTTGGATCAAGATTCAAATTTCCAAGCATGTCTGAGTCCAGGATTTCTATTCTTTGTCCTGCCATAGACATGAAGTCACCCTAGAAATGTGCATCTGGAAAACAGACAATTTCCGATCCTTCAAGAGGGGTTTTGGGTTCATGGGTATCTCCATTTCTACAACTAGCACAAACAGTGGTAGTCTGAGATTTCACTAATGCCTGTAAATGCAACGGGATTTCTAGGTCTTACTAGAGCACTAATAGAAATTAGGTCCCTTTTTGCTCTGAGTTAAGATGCAGCGTCCAACCCAGAAAATAAAAAAAAATAGTGCCTTTATGTTACAGTCAGGTTTACTAACATTTTCAAGGTTATAAGAAAATTTGTTACAAACCCAAGAGCAGGACCTGTAAATTTGATGTTTCATTAAGAGGATATTGGTTTTGGGCAAATACTATTAATCAATTTATTTTATTCCCGAGTACACGTACATGTGAAATTGGACTAACTTTCCTCTCTATCAAATATAATACATGTGATTCTGGCAACATCTGTTTTGTTTCACTTGCTAGAGCTTTGGGACTCAAGACTCAATAAGGTCTTTCCAATTCAAGGAATAAAAGCTCCCAGGAAAGCTAGCCAGGAGCCCCTGTTTTTACAATAGATTGCTTGGCTTGTTGCAATCCATTCAGCCAAACATGTTTTTTAACAGAGTTTGAGAGCACTGTGTGAATACCAAGTACCTGACTTGTGATTAGCAACTTTCCTTGGAATTCTCCTTCTCAGAGCTCTTATTTGATTTAATCTCATCTCAGGTAAATAAAAGGAACAAAGTGGAAATGGCCTTTGACCCACTAATTAATCATTTGCTTCTAACTATTCCTCCATCAATGTTGTTAAGTGGCAGCATCTGAGGGTAAATAGGCAACCATGTAAAGAGGCTTAAGTGCCATCTGTCCTTACCTGCTAAGGTTCTTTTGCTTTTTGCAGTTGATCCCTTGGTCTTATTGCTTGCTTCTTCTTTTTTTTTTTTTTTAGATCTTAGGAAGAGCTTTGCATGCAGTATGTTTAAGATACACAGCTGGCCAATTTACCCCTAGCTCCACTGCTGTTTGAAGGCACTCAGTGATTACAAGCAAGTGTGGTTACAGATGCATTGTTTACCTCTCAGTCATCAGAGTAATGAAGGCAGCAATTGCTGTTACATGCAGAGCCATGGTGATTAGCAATAGCTAATGGGCGTGTTGAATATTAGAACGGAAGTATTTACTCATACAACTCCGATGGGGACTTGCAATGACTGATAAATACTCCCTCCAAGCCTGGAAGATCACTATCTGACAGTACCTTTTCTGCTGGACCAGGTAGAAGCATGGTCATTCATCACTCTATTCTTATGGCTCACGTTTTGTCCTGTGCAAGCAATCAGAAATGTTTTCCACCCAGAGGTCATTTAACTGGAAGAAAACAACACAGGAAGATAAATTCATCACTGAGATGTGAGTGAACTGCTCCTGCGGGTGAGCTGAAGGGTGGAGAATCTAGCCACTGATGCTTACAAATGCTTGTGGAAAGTAACTGTACCCTCATTCACACTTCTGGTTGTTTCTTGCTCACTATTATGTGATCTTTCTATGCCTGGATGGAATCTTGCTTCTAACAGGTGGCTTGACACCAGTCTTACTCTTCAGGTTTCTACTGAGTGTGTAAGGTCAACTTTTGGGCAACCTATTATGGTATAACAAGCACGCTCTGCACTTTTGCAGAAAGGAAGGCTAAATTGGGTTGTGTGGAAGACTGCATAGCATAAATCTCAGAGAGACCAATAATACTTCTTCAGATTTTTCACTGCTCACAATGTCATCTCCACAAAAAGGTGGGGTTGAACAAGGTTCTGACACCTTCATGATGATGGCGGTGGGAGTTGTGGCTCTTGTAAATTTTCAGGATTATGGGCCTTTATCTTCTGAGATTGAAATGGCTCCATGTATTGTAAGAGTCCAGTCATAAGCCATTGACATTCTTAGTGATTTTTACAGCCTTTAGGCAGGATTTACTGTTGAGCAGATCAATACTATTTCCTCGAAATCATTGCAAAAGTGCAGTCATTGTTGCTTCTTTGCCATAAGCTATGCACAAATGTGGATGGGCTGTTTGAAATCTGCATACTCACAGTGCAGAAGCAAAAGGTAGTGCAACTGATGAAGTTTTGCAGTTTGGAAAAATGACCCTTGAATAAAAAGTGGCCAAGTCAGTGGAGCTGCACTAATGTAATTGAGGTTACAGCCAGGCTACCAAGGCATGGTCCTTCCATCTACCTTGATGTATCAGAGAGCAAAACCTGGCCCAGAGCCTGTAATCAGTTTGAACAATCTGTTAGGTGGTTTGGGATTTGGAGGTGAAAGGTGCTATGTAAATGTCAGTCATCGTTTGCTGGAGCATTACACTCAGGCTGAGAAGCACAGCCTGCCAGAGAAAATTCAACAGGGTGTTAGAAGTGATCTTCTTGTGAAACGTACTGCACTGGATGTGTGGATGTTTGTTGAGCAGAAGCGTGTAAATCTGGTTACCATAAATCACCTGGCATACTTCCCTTTAACTCCCTGTTTTATCTAATTTTCTCCCATGTTTTCTTTATTTTTAAAATCAACCAATCCAAATAGCTGTGTGCCGAGATATTTATTTATACAAAAGAGGTGTGATCCCAGCTCCCTAAAGCTTTTTATAGAAAATAGCAGAGCAGAGTGAATCATTTAAGCTGAATGGTTTATTTGGTTGTGGGTTGCTCTTTTGGTTCATGAAATGTTTATGAGCCAATCACAACATTCTCGCTTGCATTCGTTATTGAAAACAAACTGTGAAGTAATGAATAGCTCACACAGAGGCTAGGGAGGACATTCATTGCTGAGGCTTCAAAACATGCACTGCATCTATTACTTACACTAGTCACCTGGTTGTCTCGCTGCTTTCTGATTGCATTACTTAATTAATTAACCAACAGGGTGTGAATTTTATGTATTGCACCCGTGTACGTGTCTTGATGGTTGCTCTCAGGGATATTCAGTGCCTCAGAAGGCTTGAACCTAGTCCCAGGTAAACAACTCAGTTCCAGGAGAGAGGATGGGCTATAAACAGCCTTCTATGTGGATATGATTTTTCCTTCAGTGAGTATTTGTGACTTTATGTTCCAGGTTTGCTTTTGAACAGGCTAAAGCTTCCTAAAAGCCAGTGCAAAAACAGAGAGGTGATTATTCTTTTATTTGAGTCTTCTGTGACACGAAACACCTTTCCAGGGGAGAAACAGAACACAAATTTATTTCTCTCAGTATCTGCAAAATGCTTTTCCTGCCATGTGGTGTCTGTGAAAGGACTCCCCTTTCCTTCTCTGGGGTGATAATAGGAGGTAGAAAGTGAAGCTGGTGATGGTTGTAGAGAAAGATGGCAGCAAGGCTCGGGAGGGATGAGAAGGAGCTCTTCTACTTCAAGTCACAAGACGTGGAGAGATCACGGGGAATGTGAACACAAATCAGGTGTTGTTGCTCTCCCAGGCTCTGTCTGCATGCTATGCTTGACCAGATACCCTCAGAGAGCAATTCAGAACTCTCTTGACACAGACTTCAGGAAGAGTTTAGGAAAACCAGGTTCAAGAGAGCCTCTGTGAAGACTTTCTCACCTCTCACTGTTCTGTCTTCTGTGTTCTATTCAGTTCTGACTTCCATTTTCCTCTTTTCCCTTGTAGTATCTGCTTAACGATAGCAAAATCAAGACTGGAAGATATTTGTGGTTTTTTTTTTTGTTTTTTTTTTTTCTTTCACTGCAGTTTTGAAGGTGGAACATGCAAAATACATTCACCTGTGACCTACAAATCCAAGTTTTCTTTAGCTAACAGTATATTCTTAGTATAACCTAATTTCAGTGTCTCTAAGGTGAAGGACTTTTTTCTCCTCTATATCTGTATAGGTTTGAACATGTAAACAGCAACCAGTACCTAAAAATCACAGAAATACACTTCTCAGCAAAACCATCTGGGAATAGACCCACCTCTAAGTATCGATCAAATTTTTTACATTTGTTATTTTGTGTGTGTGTGTGTTTGTGTGATGATGGAGCATGGTTGTCTTTTAAAAGCAAAGGGAAAAAAAAAAAAACCAGGCAAACAACAAACCACATGAGGATGCTTACAAGCTAGAAAACACAAGATACAGGAAACTGTCTGTTTCTGGAGTAGTCGTTTTGGAGAAGTGTTGTTTTGATTTAACTTATTAAATAGGAAGGTCAAGAAAGGCAAGAGAAAAAATAAAGGTTTTGTGAAAGACAGTTCTGTTGTTGGAAATGCAATACAAAAAAATGTTATTAATAAGAAAGGAGCTTCTTCAGTTTTGCATGTACCATAGTTTTTAGAAAGTTATATTCCCATTTGGGGGCTGAAAAATGGATAAGATTCCTGGGCAGCATTAACATTATTTCTCTCCCCCCCTCTTAGAAACAAGGTTAAATTTTTCAACCTTGTGAACAGAGTTGAAAAGTTTTTAGGTTTTTTAATGGAAACACACCTTAAAACAATTAAAATATTTAAGTCACTCAGTAAAGGCATATTCTTTAAAAATACTTTCTGGACATAAAATTATCATTTAAAAGTTAGGACAAGATATGAGGCATCCACTAATCTTTGGTTTGAGCATTTATTGTATACTAGCAAGTTTAAAGAGTGAACCTGGAAGCAGAGACCTGAAATTACAGTGCTATTTATTAGATACACTTGTGGTTTCAACCCCTTGGGAAGAGTAGGGGAAAAGACATCAAGTTTTCTTGGAGAATCTCTTCTTCACTATCTCAGCTGAGACCTTGGCACAAAGCCTGAACAATTCTTCCTCATCAACAGGCTTAAGTTTCCCTGGAAGATGTTGGTAACAGTGATCACTTTGAGAAAGTATATGTGAATGTATTAGGAAGATGAATGAAAAAAAAAAAGTAAGTAGTATCTTTGCTAAATACAATATAAGTTGTTTTTATGAACTTATTAATAATAACACAAAAGAAATCAGTCATAAATTCTTAAGTATTTACAAAGTTTGCATAAGACATGTTAGCAAAAAGAGTCCAAAATAAGCCAGACTTCAGAAATGTTTTAAAAGTTTCCTTTTCTCATGAACATGAACTCATAAATTAACCATAAATTTAGCTGAATATTGCGCCCACATCAACATGATCTTGTTTCACAACTAATTGGTGTAAATTTGTAGCATTCATATTAGAAGGATGCAGATAAATGACAGCTTTGAGTGAAAGGTATTAGCTAATAAACTGTAATGCAATATATGTGGAATGTAGTGTTCTGCTTCAAAAATGCATTATCATGTAGAGATAAAATTGTAATTTTCAAAGCACATGCTTATATGAACTTACAGGAATTTGGGCCAGGCTTTGCTGTGTAACTCTCTCCAGAATGATTTTCCAGTTTCATTCCCAATGACCATCACTAGCGTTTTGCTTAAAACACTTTATTCTCAGAACTTTCTACACCATCAGAAGGAGGGGAGTGTGGCACAGCAGATACTTCAAAGTGACCATGATGCTGGCAAACCACAGCAGCATCCCTTCTATTTCCCTCTAGTATTTAATCTAGCCAACAAATTAGTGCCCACTTGCAGTTCCAGGCTCTACTCCTTCCATCATGAAAAAGACTACTCGGAGGTTTATGGCAATGCTTTTCCCCCTACTGTTACCTACAGAAAATCCAGCTTTAAAGGAGAAGGTAATAAGGCTTTTAGGCTCAGCCATATGATTATCCTGTGCTAATGTCTCCCACTTCCCCTGGAGTGCAGAACTTGTAACTATTACACGTCTTTCATTTTTACATATGTAGGTAAAATGCCTTGAAACTCACAAGCTGCCAGTTAATGTTACAATGCTTAACTGAGAGGCTGCAAGCATCACCCACTCCTTAAAATGCTAATGATCTGCCTCAGATCTGCGATCACAGAAGCTGGGCTGTTTTGTGGTCCTCTTGTATTTGTAGCTTATAGTAATGATTTTGTGCTATATACTTCTGGGTTTGTGATTTGGGTGTGGAGTTTTTTTGTTTGAGTTTTTCTTTCTCTGTTTTGTTTTTTTTTTTTTTTTTTTTTTAATTGTGATGCAGTCCATATCCAGCTATGCTGCTGGCTTATGATGTTGTTGAACCAAAACCATATTTTTTTTTTTTTTTTACATCTTTATTAAAAAAAACCCTAAATTAGGAGGGGGGAAAAAAAAAAAAAGAAAAAAAAAAAGAAAAAAATCGATGCTCACCTGTAAACATTTATAAGTCGTTCCAGGGAAAACCAGGAATTTAACATCCTGGGACAAACAGAATGGGATATAGGGCAGAGGCAGAGATAAGAAACAACAGTTCTGTTTAATCTTCTGCTTGCAGTGACTGGCCCCACAGAGCACTCAGAGCAGTGTCTAAAGCTGTCTTGCTGTGTTATTGAGAGGCAAAAAGCTGAAGTTTTTCTAGATTTAAAAAAAAAAAAAAAACAAACCCAAACAAAACCAAACCTTGAGATTCAAGTTCATAGTGCAGCACTGAAGATAACATCAACTCTGGTCTGTTGAAGTTTAGTCTGGTGATGGGGCTGAGGTTACAAAACTAAAAATACCCACCCACTTCCATTTTCTCCAGACTTTCCTCCTCTAAAAATGTCTCTTGGTAAATACGAAATACCTGATAGTCCCCTTAGTAAGGGTTAGATGCTGAGCAACATGGCCCTACAGAGACTTTCAGATACAAAATGAATATCAGTTTCAGCAGAAGCCTCAGTTTATTAGCAACCCAAACTAAGGCCAGTGTTTGTATGTAGAGAAGGTGGAAAGAAAAACCTTAACTTGCTTGTCAGGAAAAGACAATAATAGCTAAATCAATAATCATGCTCTAGGATGTTGCAAGGGGGTTTTGAATGGCCCTGTGCGTATCATCCTTCTGAAGAATTGTACTTACTAAGCACAACACAGGTTTTTATTGCTCTGCCTGTCAGACCCTCTATTTATTAGAGAGCTGGTTGCTGTTGACACAAATTTTAAATAAAAAAACACCCAAAATAATAACGTTATTCAGTGTGAAGTGCTAATGTTAATAGTTGGACATTTTTCACTCTTCCCGATGACTGACTTAACTCTCTAAATGGCCACTATGTCATTCTCTCTGTGTCAATTACCTTTTTTAATTTTTTTCTTTTAGTTTAAATATATTCTTCATGGCTATGGAGCTTCAAGCAACAGGAAACCTGAAGTTTCAGAGTCTCCTTGCACCTGAATTTTTTTTAAAGGTTCAATACAGATTGTCTCCTTGGTGAAACACATTCAGGAAGACCTTTAAAAATCCTGCCAGAGTAGTGTTGAATGGTGTTGAGATCTTGGTGATAGGAGATGTGGGAACGTGACTGAGGTCTCAGCTGAGGCTTTGGGATGGTATCTACAAAGGGTGTTAGACTGTCTTCATTTGGGTCTCACTCTTAGAAAATAATGCTCAGGTTTTCTTTCTTTCCTGGGGCAAGTAATTGAGCATCCAGTGTATTTCACCTTTATTGGCTAAGAAAAGAGGTGATAAAAGAATGTAGTCTATTCCTTAGGATTTTATGGTGTCATTTCAATGAATATGGATGTTAAGTACTTGCATGAAAAACTTTTTAA
This sequence comes from Merops nubicus, assembly GCF_000691845.1. Classification (NCBI taxonomy): domain Eukaryota; kingdom Metazoa; phylum Chordata; class Aves; order Coraciiformes; family Meropidae; genus Merops; species Merops nubicus. The sequence continues at coordinate 31,869 of NW_008591791.1, read as the reverse complement.
TGGAACATGCTTTTGCCAGATGGGAGAAAATATGCCACTTGCTGCTATCCTATTTTTCAGCATTTCCCTTAAGCTTCATCTATATTACAGCTATAACCCAACCCCCAAAACCAATCACAACAAGGCTGCCATCTTGCCACGTTGCCAAATGATTAACAGTTCCTGAGCTGAAGGGATCTAACCATGTTCCTGGAACAAGGTGAGATGTTAGAGGGTACCTTAATACCACCTGGAGTTCAAAGATTTAGCAAGATCAAAAGGAATTGGTTAGCGCCTCATCAGTCCTCCTGGTTCCATCATGTTGAACCATGTTTTCTGGCTGAGGTTCATTGTATTTTAATCCAGGTTTTAGGTTTACATCTTTCAGCATGCAGCTGTGTGAGAACTCATATGCAAGTGAGTGGCATTCCTCATGGTACTCCAGGGCCCAGAAAAAATACTAGTTCTTGTCACTTTCCCCTTCACAGGAGACAAATCCAGGCTGTAAGCCTGCTTAAAAAAACCCTGGCCAGCTCCAAACTTTGACAAAGGTGATGGTATATGGGTTCATGTGATTTTTTTTTTTTTTTTTTTTAATTTTTATTCCCCCCAAACCCACATGGCAGCAGAACCACCTGAGATCATGCAGGTCCCTGCCTCAAATTGGCTCATGGGTATGGGAAAGATTTAATGAGGGTATCGTGTATTTAATACCGTATTTTCAGCCCATTTTTGGCTGCAGCTTGCACTGCCATCAAGCCTACAGCTGCAAAGACTCAGCCCAAGGTTTGACTATCAGTAGTTATGAGCATCCACCGCTTCCTGCAGTTAAATCTGCAGAAATAGGTGCTTAGGAGTGTGAGCCCTAAAAGGATTTTACCTTTCCTAGCTTTTCATTGCCTAAGGCAACACAGTTGCCTAGAAATAGTTAATGGTGCTCCTTGCAAAGTCTCATTCCCCTTTTAAGGGTCATCATTATCTCCATTTTAAGGCTGAACTGAGATTTAAATTTAACTTCATGTTATTGAGATGCAAATCACACTGGTCTCATAAGTATTATATGTCTAAACCATATTTTTCATCATGAAACTCTCTCTCTTTTTTTTAAAGTGTTTCCCTTTAAGTACATTTTTCCATTACACTAAATATATGTTTAATTTTTTTTCTCCTCCAAAGGCAAGGTCCTTTCAACTCATGCCAGTGTTATTATTTCTCAAAACGAGTTTCATCTTGATCCATAAACATTTTATGCCAAGAATAATGCTGTTTTAAAGACAATAAGTGCCTATTTCTGCCTGAGGCCATCGGAAACCCCGTAAAGGAGGCAGTAGGAATTAAAGATACTTAATCATATTTCCCCATTTTTAACTGTTATTTTTTTTACACTCTGAAGCAGTTTTTATATCCTTGCTGAGTCCTATTGAATGCCATAAATCTTAATTAAAGATGTAATTTTTTTTCCTTTATGAAATCTGAGCTGGAAAGAACATTTCTTATTTTTAAGACTAGCACTGTGTGCAGGCTCATAAAACAAATAAGACTTTTACACTCACAGGGTTTCAAAACCAGTTATTGCTACCATCATGTCACATTGGTTCCATAATTATTATTATTGTTGGGTTTGGTGTTTTTATGATTATTATTAATGCCCAAATTTTGCATTTTCTATGCAGAAGACGTCATAGGGGAAAATAATAACTTAGACAAGGTGCATATCTGTATGGAAAATGGAGGAAGGCTTATAAAAATAGACCCATCAGCACAGGGATTTGTTTTTAATATATTCATAATAAGGTGATATTTGAAGTGGTTTGTTGTTTACTTTTTTTCTAAGTGCAGGAGATGTTTCAGTTAGGTATAGTTAAATAAGACAGCTTATTTGGTGTAAACTTGCATTAGTTTATGGAAACCAAGAGAATTATATTGCTTTATCCTGGGAGAAGTGTTACCTGTGATAACATAATCTTCCCACTGTTCAAGATATTTTTCTTATTGAGAGGAAAGAAGGAAGAAAGAAAAGTTTCTCTGTTTTATCTGCACTGGTGGGAATAAGGAGAATGCTCCATACTTCTCAAGGTGAGACCATATTTGTGGTATCTTTTTGTAGCTGAAATGGAAAATGCTGCAGAAAGGTTTTGAAGCCCGTTAAATTCAGTGGGAAGATTTGTGTCAGCTCTTGGTAACAAGCAGTATTTGCTTTGTTTTAATGGCACCCACTGGAAGTATATAATTCAACAGTCGAGTTCTGAGCACTAAGGCATTTTAGTAGCCTACTCCAAAATCAAGGAAAATCAACATGAATTTTCCCAATAATTTCACCTCCTTTTTTCATTGTGTTTCCTATAGACTAATTGAGGCAGATACCAATGCAATGGACTCCCCTTGCAATGGGAATGGGAAGAAGCACTGGCTACCAGATTATGATGGCTTTCCCATCACTTTTCACCACAGAAATGGACAGATGCCATCAAAGAAGAAGCCATTAAAATTAATAAATTGCTGAGCACTCCAGGTGTGAAGAAAGTAGCAGTATAGGCACATCCATAAATGTAGTCCATCTGCTCACAGCTTCCAGCCTGGAAGGTGTTTAGGGAGCCCATGAACTTTCTGTGGGATAATTTCAAGCTTCATGTTAAGGTTAGTTTTATATTTACATACAGACACACTCTCAGCTCTGCTGGTTGGTAATGATACATCCATTTAAATTTGGCTCTTGCACCTGGAGATTTTCCAGTTAATACCGGTATGCATTTTGGAAAACAGAACAAAAGAAAGAGTAGAAGTATTACACACCAAGGAGCAAGCTGTTGGTTCAAGGTGTGAACTAACCTATGAAAATGTGATTCTTCAGTCATTAAGTGCAGGAATAATGTTGCTCCTGTGAGTAAAGCTGCTAAGGCAACAATGAAACATTCATGTGAATAAACCTACCTACAGCTAAATCTTTGTGGGGGTGCCACCTCATGCTCTCACCCTCTGCTGCAAGGTCACTGTGTTTCCACAGCTGCCAAGTCAACCAATGAGACACCAGCAGGTTTTATTAGACACTCATACTTACTGTTCCTTAACATAACATGACCTTCCTCAATGAAGCCTGAATCAAAAGGACGTTGATTTACTAGCTGTGAAGTGATGTTTCCTCACTGGCATCTAATAATTTATTTAAAACATGGTTTTGACAGAAAAAGAAAAAAAAAAAAAAAATCTGATTATTTTAGTTGCACTTCTCTGCTTTCCAAGGCATTTTGGAAGATAGTAAAAATGCTCAGAGAATTTTTCCCGTCACCAACTAAACAAGAATACCAGCCAAAGACTTGATTTTGTGTAGGTTACGTGCTTGTGGCTACAGCATCTCACTTCTACATGGCTACTTAATTTGGGAGAAAAGGAAGAAAACTCAGTATTACAAATCAGCTGTTGTATTTGATAGTTTCCATTTCCTACATGATGACACTTGTGTTGTTACTGCTCTTCTGAAGCTTCCTATGATCATAATTTTCATGCTTGCTTTGTTTTATAAAGGGTAAAAGCACTATGATGGGGGGAAAAAAAACAAACCAACCAACAGAAAAAAAAAAAAAAATCAGAAAAACCCAAAACTAATCAACCAACCAACAACAACAAAAACAAAACAAAGCAAAAAAACAACAGTTGTTACTTTGTTTTCTTTTTTTTTCCCCCAAGGTGTTTTAATTTTGGGGGCAAGAATCATAAAAGAAAGAGAAAACTTTCTTCTGAGGATCCCAAGAGAAGTGCTAATTTAAGGAAGGACCTGCAGCATCCTAGGGTCATGGCTGGCAGGGAGAAAGGAGAAAGAGCATTTCTGAGTGAGGTCATGTAATTACAGAAGTTATTTTGAGGACAGGCTGGATCACTATTTCCCAAACTTTAAAAATCCAGATATCTGTGGGAATAAAACATAAAAATTCCAAGGATCATCTTCTCAACATTACTTCAACAACTCCACGTGACAAAAAGTTTTTAGGAAGAGGGTTTGACATTGAGTACTCAATCATTTCTTTTTCTTGTTTTCCTTGCATTTCCCCCCCCACACCTTTGCTTACATTACTGGGATTGTGCTACTGTGTGATCTGACAAGAATTTTAGTAGTCATTTTGCAGACCCCTTTCTGACTCCTTGCAGACTCTCAACAGTCCATATACTGGAGGTTGAGAGACAGAGGACAGGACAATTTCTCCAAGCTGCAGCCAGCTATGTTTGTAATAATACTGTAATCTTGCAGGCACTTGGGTGTACAAGTAATTTAATGCAGGTGAGCAGAGAACTGACATAGGTCGTTTGGGGTTATTTTAGCTTAATTAATTTTTCAGTTTATGATATATTTTGTTGGAAGCTGATTAACTGTGGGTTTGATTGACTATTCTATCAATTTAGAGGAGAAAAAACAAACAATGATGTAAAGAACCCTCCAAATTGTAAATTGACAAAACTTCCTTCTGAAAAACCTTCTGTTTCTTTTTGGTTTTTTTTCAATTTTTTTTGGTTTTACCTATCAGCTGTTCATACACACGTATACATAATCTACATACATATGCATACACACTCACATATACTATCTGTGTTCTTCCTCAAGTCCTAAAGTTACATGATGGGTACTGCGGAAGAGTATTGTTAAAGCTATGTTTTGAGGAGACCTTAAAGCCATCTTTTCCATCTCACAGAATCACAGAATGATAGGGGTTGGAAGGGACCTCCAGAGATCATTGAGTCCAGCCAGAGCAGGACCATCTTAGTCTAGGGCAGGTCACACAGGAACGCATCCAGATGGGTCTTAAAAGTCTCCAAGGCAGGAGACCCCACAACCTCCCTGGGGAGCCTGTTCCAGTGCTCTGTGACCCTGACAGTAAAGAAGTTCTTCCTCAAGTTGAGGTGGAACTTTCTGTGTCCAGCTTGGGACCATTGCCCCATGTCTTATTGCAGGATACAAGCGAAAACAGGCTGCCCCTTTCTTCTTAACACCCAGCCTGCATATATTTATACGCATTAATTAGATCTCCCCTAAGTCTTCTCTTCTTCAGACTAAACAGCCCCAGGTCTCTCAGCCTCTCCTCACAGGGCAGGCGTTCCAGTCCTTCAATCATCCTCGTAGCCCTTCCCTGGACACTCTCCAGTAGATCTCTGTCCCTCTTGAAATAGGGAGCCCAGAAGTGGACACAATACTCCAGGTGAGGTCTCACCAGGGCAGAGCAGAGGGGGAGCAGGACCTCCCTTGTTCTGCTGCATACACTTTTCTTAATGC
>NW_008591791.1:16440-25836 GCF_000691845.1 Merops nubicus | reverse complement strand
TGACGCTTCACTCATCAGTGGGCCCACAGTTCCCCTGTTGTTCCTTTTACTGCTGACATATTTGAAAAAGCCCTTTTTGTTCTTTTTTACTTCCTTTGCTAGTTTTAGTTCTAAGAGGGTTTTGCCCTTTCTTACTGCCTTCCTACATGTCCTGACAGTTTCCCTATATTTCTCCCAAGTGACAAGTCCCTTCTTACATGAGCTGTACACTTCTTTCTTCCATGAGATTTCCTTCAGAAGCTCCCTGCTCATCCATGTGGGTCTCTTATCTCATCTACCCGATTTTTAACTCAGGCTGAAAGAGTAAATATGAGTTCTGGACTCGTACGCATGTGTACTTTATTCTAAACCACTGATGCAGTAATTTCTTGACACCAGATGGCTGTTTAGTGTCTTCAGCATGGTCAAACATTTCTGATGAGTGTCTGCAGCTGAGGAGGTTGGTTCTCCTCCTAGAAGGCTGTTTTCAATGGGAGCTAGAATAAGCCTCAAGCTGGACTACATGGACAGGTCTAGGTGGAGGACCTTAACTTATTGCCTTGCACTTATTCTGTGACTTAATATAAATTTTATGTTTAGGATTCTGTATCAAGCTATTTTCTAAATTCATTATCTCTTAAAAAAAAAGATACTGTCGTTCAAGGGTTACTTCATACCTGAAAACATCATCCAGGCTGTTCTAGGTATTAGAATCCAAAATCTCCTCTGTCTTGTGGCCTCAGAAGTTCAGATGACTGTACAGTGCTGGTCTTTGATCTATTCTGGCTTGAATTATAAAAGCAGAAACCGAAATCCATCAGACTTTACAGATGATGGGATTCAGATCTGCTCTGATAGCTAAGGTTTATGGCTTAGGTCCATCTTTATAATGACATTAAGTTAACTTTAAAAAAGACTTCCCAGCAACTTAATAGCCAAATTATAGCAAATAATTATCCTAGAGCAGTGGGTTTAAGCATTGGAAGTACTTTAATTACATGATTTTTTTTTTATGCAACAACGTACTTGTCAAAGTTAATGTTTTAATAAAGAAAAAAACAAAACAATTTTCTGATAATTAAATAACCAATGAATGAAATAATGTATTCATGCTGAGAAATGACTGGTCTGCCTTGAACAGATACAGGCACATTTTCACAAGCCTGTGAGCTGTTCATCTACATGTCTGAACATCAGAAGCTCTGCTTCTCAATGAACCAAAGGACACCTTTACCTCTTGGTGAAGGGGATGGAGGCGGTTGTTGGCATCAGTGAGATGGGGATCGTGATGCACAGCTGGGAAGATGAGTGGTCCCCAGCTGCACAAACACACAACCAGGTTTGCACGGTACAAGAAATGAGCCTGATCTTCTCAGCCACGACCAGAAAAGGGCTGTGCATCCAAAACTCTAGACTGCTTAAAAAAAAAAAGAGTAGGGGGGTGAAGGAGGGGTATATGTGTGGAAATAGGAATCCATGTATACCTATAGGAGTCTACCTAAGTGAATAGGACTAAGCTATATTGAAGAAGCCTCTGTTCCAATAAAGTTACAGATAACCATCTTTCATGATGTCACTCTTTCACGAGCATACTCTTGCCACCTTTTCATCTCTCAGTCAATTTCTTAACCAAATAGTATCTTCTGCAAAATAAAATTTCGTATTAAGTGAAAGTAATATTCCAGGGGTTGGCTGAAATTCCAGGAATTTTGAGCAAATAAAGGTGAAAGGCATCATGTCTGTGACCATTGAGTGGGGTGTATGTTTTCGGTTGGGCAATCTGGGGTTATGTCACTGTTTCCACGTGGAGATATTGTGGTCTGTCTTTGTATGACTTATTTTATATATTGTTTCATTACTATTATTGTTGTTACTATTGTTTATTGCTCCTTTTGCTGTACTAAATTTGCCTTATCTTAACCCACAGGTTTTTATATTTTTCTCCTTTTTCTCCCTCCCATTTGGGGTGGGGTGGGGAGGTTGGGTGGGTGAGCAGCCACCTGGTACCTGGTTCCTGCCTGGGTCTAAACCATGAGGAGGACTGTAACTATCACAGGAACTCTTTGGTTGTATGTTTGGCTTTTCTTGTTTGTTTTTTTTTCAGGCTACATGAATTGGAATAATTATCTGTTTTGTGTTACAGTGAAGCATCTAGTAAGCTGGGTGGACCCTTCCATCTGGTTAATTAGGATGCAGTGCAGCTGAGTGAATCGGGCTCATCCCATTGGAGTGATGTGCAAGACAGCTACAGCAAGGTGACTGAATGAGGCTGAAGAAGTGTGATTTCACAGGATAGTTTGGGCTGGAAGGGACTTTAAAAATCATTGTGTTCCAGCCCCCCTGCCATGGTCAGGGACACTGCTTTAGTGGATCAGGATGTGTGGTGTTCCTGCTCAGGACTGGTGTGTCAGCCCTGTGAAAGGGAGATCAACTCTTGAGGTTCAGAAATGAGGCTTCAGGCACTTAGCTGTGAGAGATGCTGAACCCAGAAACATTTAATATGTGTTTTCTCAAGACAGGCTCACTGCATAAACCACAGAAAACTCAGGTGTCAGCCTACCAGCTGTAACCATTCTTGTCGCCCAGTGCTGCACACTCTGTTTTGAAGGATATATGGCTTATGCTCATGACAGGAAATTGTCACAGATGTAATTATAAGTATGGTATGGTTAAATTCCAGTGCAATATGTATTACCACCCTTCAGTTACAATAATCACTGTACAGATACAATCTGTTTCCTGATAAAATGCAGAGGTTCATAACACGCTATACACTGCGCTCATGGAGAAAGCCTTGCCTGGGACTCAATGCCCTTTATCCACTTTAATTGTTATTACTTGTAGCTGCATGGTACCTGGGGGATAATTATTCTCATATTATGTGTTCTGAAAGGGCAGAAACCATTCAGGCAGCTGAACTGGTAATGTGAGAACCAGTGATCTGGATGGGGGAAGAAATTGTGTGCTCCTTGGCCAGATTCTTCTTACCAGTTGAAAGGCCACCTGTGAATTGGATCATGGAATAACTTAGGTCAGAAGGGACTGCATAGAGTCATCTATGTGTCTACCAGCCTGTCCTGTTGCACTGGGTTAGTCTATCCCAGATACTGGACTCAACTTTTCTGAAGTTTCTGCCAGCTCATTTCTCCAGGTTACTAAAGTCCCTCTGAATAAGAGCTTTGCCCTCCAGCACATCAAGTACCACTTGATATTATACACAGGCTGGGTGAGAAGGCACCTCAATCCCTTGTTGAGGTTGTTAATAAAGAGCTCACACAGTATTGCCACCCGTAGCAATTCCTGAGGTGTGTCCCTGGCACAGGTTGAACTTTGTACCACTGACCACAACCCTGTAAACATCAAAATCTTTGCTCAAGTCAAGGTGTCTAATACCCACTGCCCTCCCGTTGGCCCCAGAGACAGGGTTCAGATTTCCAACACAAAATATCATGTTAGTTTTGTAGAGTGGGATGTTGAGACACAGATAATAGAATTGCCCCCTTGTTTCTAGGGTCACAATGGAGGATATTAAAGTAGATTGTTTTCTCAAGGGCTCTGGAGGTTTGTGTTTTTTGCAGGGGTAATGACCATTTTCTGTGTGTTGGTAAGAGTAGGTACAATGCAGCTGCTTGTGTAAGAGGGCTGGATCCCAATAGCACAACACTGGCTTATCAATGTCTGCAAATCACCACAATAATTGCCCTGAGCTTACTCTCTTTATGGGCATCCCTTCCATTATTTGAAATAAGGCTTCAATGCTCATTCTTTCCACCACAGCAGGTCAAGAACCAACCAAAAACTTTGCCCTAATTTAACCAAATCAGGGACACTTCATATTTTTTAGTTCAACAAAGATAAGTCATCACTTAGATCATCTTTCTTCTTTCAGCTGCTGCCCCTTGCCTGGAGTGTAAATTAAGAGCTCTTGTGCTGACCATTTATTTTCCTCCCCAGTACTGGGATCCCAAGGGGACACATCCTGCTGGGTTTATTCTTGAGGAAGCCCATTCCACTGCTGCACAAACCTGGCATTGTCAGGAAGATTTAGCTCCCTATGATAAAACATCTTTCATTGTGAGTTCTTCTCATCATAAGGAGCTTGCAAATCCTAAATCACACTGGGGCCACCCCTTCTTTTCCTCTCAGTGCACCACCATAACTCTTCCACCTTACCTATCAGAGGAATGCTGTCTATGCCTCTTATCATGCCTAGGTCAAAGGTGAATATCTGAGCTTCTAGGTCACAGTGATACAAAGTGCTGTGAAATATGGTAATAAGAATCTTTCAGGAATCTCTGAGGCTGTTCTGTAAACCTACCAGTGGGCCCGTGTGACTCTGCTTTTCATCTTCCACTGCAGATGTGATGTTACCTTGAAAGAAGAGGTTAAAAATCCTCCTGAAAGTGGCTTCTGTGTTTGGGGTGGTAAGGGGGAAAGGGTTTAGCCATTGGTAGTGTTTGGGGACAGCTGGAGGATGTTTACACAGATATCTCTGGTCTGCAGTTTTGCTCACAAGCCTTGTGGGCTTGACGTGGGTCACTAGTGTAAATAGGCACTGGTTACTCTTGGAGTCATTCAGTAATCTTTTAACACTCCTCCTTAAGGTAGAGTTCTTTGTTCAGAGGAGGGAGCAAAATAAAATAAGGGTCTCATCCATGAGCTAAAAGCTGCTTCTAATTATCAATTATCATTCCCTGAGAAAAGCTTTTTTTCCCCTTCCTGCTGGACTTGTGGCTTCCAGTCTGATCCTTATTACATTTCTTTAAATAAAAAGAAAAGGGAAGGTGGGATATAAACAAGTTAGCTAACCACCATGAGTATCCACAGGGAACTATGTTTTTGGGGAGTGCTTTCATTCTTTCTGGAGCCCGGATAAATGGTGAGTGTGGAGTGTGGAGGTAGGTGACACAGAACCAGAGGAGCTTCCCTGGGCTCCTGGCAGGCAGCACGGGAAGGCTGGAGGAGCTGCGGAACAAAGTGCTCTTTATTCTGCAGAGCACGGGGAGCAGTGTGCCTGCATGGTAATTAGAGGAGAAAGGCCAGTCGCTGCCGGTGTGTTCTGAACCCGTAATAATCATCATCAAAATAAAAAGCACCACGAGATGGAGTATGATTTCCTATTGCCAAGCACGCAGAGGAGAGCGCAGAGGCTTGCTCGCCTTTTGCTGCAGAGACCAGGAGGCACAAAGGAGGATTTTCTTTTGTGCATTTGGGTAATGGGCAGAATCTGAATAGAATCTATTGCTGTAGACAGTCCTCCTGAAGCACATGCAGGTCAATCCCTCAAAAACCCGTTGCCTTTCCATAACCACAAAATAAATGAGAATAAAGAGGTGCTTTGGGGTAGTGCCGCAAATGTGCTGTAATAATACTGGGACGTTAAATGGAGCTTTCACTCAGCAGCAGATAGCAGTCCCATCGTCACATATGGCTCAAAGCCCTTTTGGTCCTTCTCTCCTTGACCCTCACACTCCCTCTCTCCCACAGTATCTGACTCCTCCTCCGTGGAATGCTTAATATCCAGAAACTTGCTCTCTAATTACCGTGGGTATGATTTGCAACCTGTCCAGCGGTGCCAGGAAGTGAAACACAGCCTTTTCAAGTGTGCAGGGATCACTCTGGCTCCAGTCAAAACAGAGAGATGTGTTTCCAGCTAATGCAGAGGCTCGGTGATGACAAGACCCATTGAGTATAGGTGGCTGGCTGTCAAGTGTGCAACAAAGTCAGGAATTTGCCCCACGGGAAGGGAAAAGTGCTTTTTCTTTTTCCCTTTTCTTTTTTTTTTTTTGTACTCAAATTATATGATCATACACACCAAAGCAAAATAAAAGGGGAGGAGGTGCACTCTCTGGACAATTTTAAAGCCTGTTTTCAATCAATGTGATTTTTTTTTTTTTTCAAGGTCAGTGTTTCTCCTGCTGCCCTGGCCCCCTTTTCTAGTGTCAAGTTATTTTTTAAAGGTTGTAACAAGAGACTTTACAGACTTCAGATTTTTGATGTCATAAAATGCAAGTGTATATAGAAGAAATATGAGGACTAGACTATAATAAACGTCTCAGACCTGGCTACTTTTGTGGCATCTCTTGACTGAATAGCATTTCTAAAAGTAAAAGCAACAGTGGTATTAAATAATATTGCAGTGGTAACAAAGAATAATAACAAAATGTAAGAGATTTAGTATGATATGCAAAAAAATATAGAATCTGCAATAATTGAATAGTCAAGAAAATGTGAGAATTAATCCAAGTTTTCATTTACAGTTCTGACAAAACTAGAAAACAACAGATTTTAAGACCAGAAACAGACTTTAAAAGATCTGCTTTTTCAGCGTCCTATATAACAAAGCTTGGCAATATCATCCAGCTTTCTCAAAGGCTAAGGAAGTTTGAGTTCCTTGTCCAAAGAAAGGCAATGAAGCTCGTAAAGGGTCTAGAGAACAAGTTGTTCTTGTTCTCTAGACTTCTTCTGTGAGGAGCAGCTGAGGGAACTGGGGTTGTTTAGCCTGGAGCAAAGGAGGCTCAGGGGAGATCTTCGCAGTCTCTACAACTACCTGAAAGGAGGTTGGAACCAGGTGGGGCATGGTCTCCTCCCAAGGAACAACTGATAAGATAAGAGAAAATGGCCTTAAGTTGTGCCAGAGGAGGTTTGCATTGGGCATTAGGAAAAATTTCTTCCCTGAAAGGGTTGTCACATCCTGGCCCAGGCTGCCCAGGGCAGTGGTGGAGTCCCCATCCCTGGAGGGTTTTCAGAGCAGTGGAGATGTGGTGCTGAGGGACATGGTTTAGTAGTGACCTGACAGTGCTGTGTTAATGGTTACATTTGAGAGCTTTAAACATTTTTCCAACCTAAGCAACTCTGTGAAATAGATTTTAATTCTCCCTTTCTCCTTGCAACGTTTTAAAAAGATTTGGGAGGAAACCAAAGGCGTGAAAAAGTTGATGTAAGTTTTCCCCAGTGTCAGAATTTACAGATGCAAAACTTGGATTCTTTGGATCACACTCCCATATATCCAACCACCAAAAATGGGGCAGCAACTTGCTCCTTATCACGCAGTCACAAAATGTGATAGCTGAGATCTGTTCCATGCAACTGTCAGGAGGTCACTCCCAGACCCTTGATCTAGTACAAGCAAGCTGAGAGGTTGTGAAGAGGCTCCCATTTGCTTCTGTACATGACATCAGAGGGAAAAACCAAATCCTACTTCTTGTTTGGATGTATTCACCAGTCTTGCAGAGCAGAGAAGGTGTGGATACATATCACAAATACTGTGGATAGATGACCCCAAACCCACTTGTGTAAAGAGTAAGTGAAATGATGTGTGGCTGTTAATTTAACTGTGATTCTCCACCATATACTGTGTGTGAAACAGATTTCCATATATGAAGATTGCTTTTTCCTTATGTTGATAATACTGAAACAATTATATAAGAGGGAGAATGACATGTTCTTATACAGACTGTGGTGCTGGTTTTGTTGGTATCACTGAAATCTTTGGGGATGTTCTGAAGAAAACAAGAAGTTCACTGGATATTGAAGCATTTATCACAAAGGCAGTGGATATTTTTCATGTTTACCTAGGCTGTTAAACTGGTCTAAGTAACTTATTGCTGCACCTTATTTGCAACCCTGAGTATGGGCAAAATTGTCTTGAACTGAAAATGAGCAGTCACAAAGTATTATTACCCTATAAATTGCTGTTTATAACATTTCAGATGTATAGATATATATTTAGTCACAGAGATGCAAGAGGAAAGAAAGCAAACATTACTTATCAACTTCAAGAGTAATAGTTTGTGCTTTAGCAAGCTGTCTTTTGTGCTCCAAAGGAGGAAAAAAAGGATGTTTTTGAGCTCCTTAACCTGATTAATAAAGCCAATGAAAAATTATGTGTGATTCACTGTAATCCTTTCTAGAATATATATTTTAGAAAAAGCAACATTTCAGGGGTGTACAATCAAAAATTGACAGGAACCACAGGATAGTATAGTTTGAGAGGAACCTCTGGAATTCAAATCTTCAGCTCAAAGGAAGACCTGATCAGATCAGATAGCCCAAATCTCTACTAAGTTAATGAAAAAAAAAAAAAAAAGGAAAAAAATCAGTAGGACTTTATCTCTTGAAATACCTTATTTTTCACATCATTCTTGAATCTGAATCTAGTGTCACTCAGAAGTACTGAGGTCTACTAGGTGCCAGTGTCATTAGATTAGCTTAGCAAGGAGCAGGAGACCACCAGTGGCTCTGACAAGTAGCTCCACGTTGCCTTCAGTGTGAGAAACTGCTGAGCTACCTTAGCACTGCTCCCTCAGAAAAGACATTTCTTTCAGCTTTAGACATTTTAGTTATAATTGAACTAGTTTCTTCAAGCTCTTTTTCGGTCAACCAAGAGAAACAGGTGATTTTAAAGCCTGATGCATCTGACCTACTTCAGATGTCTTCCTTAGGATTTGATGAACTTGCATTTTAAAGCTCCTCTTTCTCTCCATTGGCTGTAGGGCTCTTACCTGGTTTGATACCTGTGATGCACCAGGGGCCTCCAACTGATTAAATAAGGATATCCACAAGTCAGGTGTCTCTATCACTTCACTAGCCAGGCACTTTTATCTCATATTATAATTGGCAGAGTAAAGGGCATGACTCAAGCCATCCTAAAGTAGATATTGGCACAGGCAGATGAACTGCCTAAAACTATTCTGGTTAGGTTTCTACCAACAAGGAAGTGAGACCATGGTAGATGTAGATGCACAAAATTAAGTGGTTAGTTCAATTTTCAGTGCCTAGATTTGTTTAGATATTTTCCAGCCTATACATCTGGAGCCTTGTTGAGGTCTGGGCAAGATTTGCTTGTAGGTGACCTCAAGAACCAAGATGAATTTCTTTCAAACAGCCAAGCCTGAACTTTGCAACCAAGTTAGATGTCTTGCTAAGAATGCTTGATAGCTTAATTAGGAAAACACTGTTTGAGCTGTATATCTTGTTCAGGCATACTTTATAATGTTTATGATAAAGAAGTGGATCTGTTAGAGATTGAACTAATTTCCAAGGGAACAAATAGGAAGGCCTTATAGAAAACACAGAATTTGGCTGAGGTGGGAAATAGATCCCTGTAACCCTGACACTTGTCATAATTTTTTCAGTTTCCACTCCTAAAACATTACAGTTGCTTCCACTGACTGAAATATTTAGATACAATTCAGTTAATTATAGAAAGAATTCTTTTCTTATTCTTGTTCTCAAGAAATATAAAGGACTCTAAAGAGCATAGTGATTGCTCCTCCTGGGGTCTTGACTTCAAGAGTGACCACGGTGACATGTATTTCAAAGAAAGGGAGAAAACAATACCTGCCTGCAGAAGCTCTGACTGCAGTAGCCCTGAGGAGTATTTCCTCCTCAAGTCCAAATACTTAAAAGATTACT
>NW_008591791.1:0-16415 GCF_000691845.1 Merops nubicus | reverse complement strand
TTGCTTTGGTATGGTAATAGGAAGAATTACACAGCATTCCCTTATGAGTATGTTGGTTTTGAATGTGGAAAAAAAAGAATTTCAGACTAAAACAAAAGATAAAAAAGAAAAAGAGTCATCTTAATAAAGCTGAAGCTATGAGATTCTGGGTCTCAAACATGCCCACAAATTGAACTTATTTCAAACAGAGCATCATACAATGCTGCCAAATTTCAGTTCCTGGTGAAAGAAAACTGAAGCTGAAGCTGTGACACCCCTCTGAAGCAAAAGTTTGGACTGTGTTCTTATTCCATAAAAGCTAATTTGCTCAGCAGTCACTTTCTCCTAAGCTCATTCAGGTTTATTTATGACTGCAGCATTACCCATGAAAACAAAAAATAAAGCCCACACCAAAGCAAAGCTGTTGTTTAAGGGAAGATGTTTAAGACATATTGCTGTTCCTTAAGATTATGGACGACTTTTGTATGAACAGGTAGGTATCTGTTAGAGTGAAATTTCATTGAGCAGCTTAATTAGCTCTTTATGCTATTTAAAGTTATGATGAATGACATACTAGAAGTTATTAATTAAAGTATTAAAGTCTCGTTATTTGTTAGTAATGGGGCATATGGGAAGAGGGAAAGGAATGGGACTTTATTATTAACAAATTTCAGGGAACAGTGAGTAAATTGGATAAACAGAGGAAATATACGTCTGGCTGCTTCCATTTGTTGTATAAATCATTTGATAGTTTATAATTGTTGCAGGAATCCTATAAATACTCATGTACGTCCAAATACTTTAAACTACTAGTGCTGTTAGCTAGTGGCTAAAATAAACCTTTCCATAGCCAACTTTAGGAAATCAGGACTTCCTCAAAGGCAGCACTTGGCTCTTCAGTGTACATCTGTCTGTATTTAGCCACACATTAAACCCACTGTGTGAACGGTCCTTTCACTTTGGCATGTTTTTAATAGTGGAGACTGCAAGTGGTCTGCTTGTAACTGGGCTGATTAAATGCTGATTAACTGTGGCATGGTGACAGAAGCAGAAGAACCTAAGTATCCTCTTGGCTTACCCCTTCCTGTGTCAGACCTTCAGGAAATGAAGGCTTAAACTTTCCATTCTTCCATCAAGGGTGGGTCTTCAAAACCTCATGCTTACCCAGAAACAGAGACCATGTTTGGAGAGCAGGGTTGCAGTTTGTCTCACCTGCCTTGAGGTGTCTGTGGTGCATGTGTGTCTGTCTCAGGTTTCTAGGTTCCCATTATCTAGTCACTATTTGGGCGTAATGTGAAATTGAGGATGTAATTCATCTCATAAGAAATAATGCCTAAATGTGGTCAGAGGAATTTGCCCCTGAATGCTGTTGATAATAGTGTTAGAATGCACTCACCTGTAGTGGGTACCCACATAATTTTTATAGGTACATAATGATGCCACAGACATCTTCAGTCAGGAGGGAGGAATCTCAACATGGTTTTTATTTGGCCATGTTTTCCTGTGGTGTCTATACTGATCAAATGGTTCTTTTGCAATGCAAATGTGGTTTCATTAAGAATGCATGGGAATAACCCAATCTGAGGGTGATAAAGGCTTGAATTACTCAGTCAAGTTCACCCTCTGAAAAGAAGAGTTGATGCAATGGAGTAAACTATCCATGCTGGATAGCTCTGCAGTTTGTAAGTTTAAAAAGTGTGAAAGAATCTCATCAGATCCTTTTAACCTTCAGTCTGTTTTCTTCAGATGAGTGATGTGTTGTGATCTTTTCATCTTTTACCAGTGCTTTCTCATTCAAAGCTTTGTCTAAGGGTGATGCTCAGAAAGCATTACCTTATTGCTCTGATAATGCAGAAGGAGTTGTGGTTACATACAGAAGCAGAGTATGTCTATGGGGTCAGTGAGTGGTTAAGAACTTCCACCTGGACTTCAAGTCAGGCATGCAAAGGAGAGAGGTGGAGACAGTCCTCCTCAGAAGCCTGATGGTACCCCCTGTTTTAATGAAGTGAGTTAGTAGCTCTCTAGGGGATTCCGTAATTTATCTGCACTGATAAGTACATATCAAATCTCCTAGAGAAAATCTGAGTGGGTCTTCTCATACTTCTGTGGAAGCTCACAGCAGGTCTCAAAGAGACCTTGAAAATTGTTCCTAATGAGCAACAATCATAAAAACTTAATCAAAAGATTCTGCACAGATTTTGGTCTTTGTCCAAAGAAAGAGAGACAGTTGTTTGGTGCTGTTTCAACAATGGGATGAAAAGGAGAATTCTGGGTCCTGTTGTACATTTCCTCCCCACCACAACATTATAACAACGCTGGGAAAAAAAGCTAACAAGATCAACAACAGCTTGAATGCATTGAAATTTGAAAAACTCCACAGGGTTTACATTTTGTCTAATTATGCAGCATGTTAGCCAGGACAAGGAGGAATGCTGTGTTCAGCTGTGGAAATATTTCTGGTCAGTGAGAAGTATTTTGGCTAGGTCTCCACCCAACAATCAGAAAATGTCATGTGCCAAGCTGAACCACTCTGTTTGTTGATAAATTCCAACTATATGCATATAGAGGGGGAAAAAAGTGTGCACATTAAAAGCACAGAGATGAATTACTACTGAGGAAAAAGATCTTGAAGTCAGTATTCAGCATAACTGACAATATAATCTCCTGTTCAATGGTGGCAAAATGTGAATAAAATACTAGAAATTACTAGGGAAAAAAATACTATTTAATTGTACAGGTCTGTGGATTGTCTATACTTAAAATTAGTGTTAGGAAGGGTATGGGAATATAACAGAAAAGGTACAGCAGTGCAGGCTAACTTCTATTTGTGGAGATGCTAGGCTGTAGTCTTAACAGCTCCAAAATGAGACAGCCAGAGTAGATGGTGAATTGTAACTAATGTCCATAAACCAATGAATTTTTAATGAGGAAAGCACATAGTAAATAATAATTAGTGTTTTCACAGTTAAAAAATAACTATCAGAAGGCACCGGATGAAATTGTCAGGCAGTAGGTTTAAAGCAAATCTGATGATGAATTACTTTGTAATAAAATGCATGGTTAAACTATTAACTCATTGCCAGAACATATTGTGGAGGTCAGATATTAATTATTAAATACAGTCATTGGGAAACAAGCTGCTGCCTGGAAAGTTCATAAGACAGTGGAAAAAGGAGGTTCTACCCAGAGAAGGGTTCTATTCTACTACCTCATTGCTCAGATGTAAATCATTTTCTTAAGCATCTGCCATTAATGGTAGTACAGGTAAGATAACAGGCTAGATAAGGCTTTGGTTTAACCTCTTATTCTTACACTTCATGCTATGTTCTTATGCCCTGACTGCCAGATCTAGACCTCCACCCTAAAAGGGAAGAGGAAATTTATATCCCAGATCTGACTGCATGTACATACCAAACCATAAGAATCCATATTATGCAGCAGGGTGGATGTGCTAGGATTCAGTCATGAGATGATTGCAAAGCAATGAGTGTTAATGCAGTGGTAAAAGTGACCAAAATGTATCTGACTGTGAAAGAGGGTCAGTAGAAACACATTCAGCAAATAAAAGGGAACATAACGTTTCTTTTAGAAGAAGTTATTTTCATTACTTCTGTGTGTGTTAATGTCCTCAGTCAGAGAAGAAAACCCCAAAAATGGTTGTTTGTTTCCCCCCCCCCGCTCTGAGTTGAGCTGTAAAATAATGAATTCGGTTTAGAAGGTACCACACTTTACTGGAGATGTTTTGAATAAATTTGTCCACACTCCAAGTGGAGCTCAATTACAAAGATTTTTGTTGGTAGTTTTATTGAGTACCCAAAGGTTCTAACAAGTGATTTTTGGGAGTCTGACCTTCTTTGACAGAGGTAGGCTTCCTGACTAACTGAGGGCCTGGAGGAACTCTCAGAAAAAGGAACTACTGAATGAGCAGAGATGAAATCTCACGGGATTGCTCAGCACAGTGAAAACAAAGGTGTCAGGGAAATGACTGCAGTCTCTAAGGAGCAATGAAAGAGAACTGAAAGGACAACAGTTACACAGGAAATGTGTATGAGCTGACCACATATAAATTTTGACTGGAAACAAAAGGAACTGCAGATAAGAAAAGGAGTTCAGGAGCACCCTCTAACAGCCTCATACCCTTAGAAAGGGCTTGCTGAGGTGGTTGCTGGCAATGTGGTAATTATGGCCTTTTCCACCAAGAGTGAGCTGGTCTTTTGATCCACAGAGGACACCTTCTGGCACTTCAGCAATGTGGACACTATGCAGCTACTTAAACCTCTGGTTTCTGGCACCTCTCATCCTCTTCAGTGCTTCTGGCTGTAAAGGTCTTTGGAATTGAGGCTGTGCCCCTAGATGCTCAGCCAGCACGTAGCGTTTTAGTTACTCTTGCTTTAACTATTAAATTAAAAGACTACTCTTAATACTGTTATGATCATTAAGCTGAACTTAGTAGAAAACCAGAAGTTAAGTTTCCCCCGTGGCCCTAATTCTGACCTCCAGTGCAAATGGCTTGCAAGTTTTAAATTGTAAATTCTCATTGTCTTTTTTAAATTCAGTTCACAAGAACAGCAAGTTGTTTCATTTTATACACAGACTTGGAAGATGCCAATAATCACGTTTACTTTCTAAACTTGGGAAAACTTGGTTTTCTGCACTGAATTGCAGTTTGTTTCTTCTTTCCTTTGTGTACCTGTTTGTATTTCAACAGAGCATATGAGCAATTTGCAAGGCCAGCCCTCCACTCATTTTCAAGGGGAGTGAAATGAAACTTTCACTTTCAACCCTTGTGACATTCTTGCTGCAGGTTCTTCCTTCTGGTTAAGGTGACAGCAGGGTAGGGAGCAAGCACCACAAGGCTGCCTCACTGGACAACTACTGCTCGTGTGCCTGCAGTCACAGAGACAACTTCATTGCCCATATATAATGAACATTACAGGTTATTACACCCAGGATGTTCCTAGGGGAGTATATCTCTGACCCATGAGGAACTCCACCCCCTCTTCTTTCACAGCTGGTTGTTCTTGCACTGAGCTGCTACTGTTCAGCTTGTACTGGAATGAGAGCACATCATATGACAAAACCTGTACAGAATTAGGTCTATAAACAATGTGCAATTCTAAGCAGCCAGCCATAGAAAGTAATTAAAGAGGCTGTCTAAATCACAACAAAGCATACAGAATTTTAAATAGCCTGTCTATGTGTACCCTTGTCCTTTAGCTGAGCCACTCTCTATCACTTGTTGGTTCTTTTAACTGTGTATTAAAACTGGTCTCTTCTACAGAGTAAGCATTCATATAAACACAGAGATAAAATCCATTCTCTCAAAACTCTTCACTTTAAACTCTCTGGAAGGATGAGAGGAGACTGCAAATAACTGAGATGCAACTTGACTTTCCATCCCAGCAAATCTGTTGCCAGATACTGGGTCTTCAGGGCCTGCGGGGATGAAGGATAATAATTCACTGCTCTGAAAGGGCAGCCTGTGAAATAGTCTCTGAGTACTCCAGGCTCTGCCTTTCATCCACCTCCTGGCCATACAGGTGCCATGCAGATAACTTACAGACTTAGTAATGGTGTATTGAACTTCTTGGTGTGCATGGGTGCTGCTTTTGGGGGAACTTCTGTTAGCAATAAAGGTGACTCTTACCTTGAGAATTGCCACAGTTCCATGCACAGATAGTAGCTGACCTACTGGCAGGGATAAGTTCAAAATATTTGCAATTTCCCTTTCATTTAACAGTGCCACGCTGTCCCACACCCTCACAAGCAGTTAAATCATGGGTTGGATTCAGCAACTGTGATTAAGAAAGCAGTGTCAGAAAACCTGTGCTGAGCACCCATGGCTCCTGAGGTGTCCAAGAACACCAGGTATTATCAATTCACCTCCTTCATGTGTTTGCCTGTGCTTTGCTTTTGTTTACATTTTTGATTAAGCTGTTCTCCTGGCATCAGTTTCACACCATTTTGTGTGAAAACATTTTGAGTCACTATATATCTCTTATCCAGCCTTTTAACCTGGTGACATACTCTCCACTCTGGCCGCTTTGGAGTTAATCAGGGATATTTTGGTCTGACAGTAATTGCCACAAAGCCTTCCTCAGACTTTGCAGACACGGAACTGGTATTTTTACAGTCAGTGCTGTGTCTCTGCTGGTTGTAATCCACAGCAATGCACCTGGATGCAATTGGGCTTGGATAACTAAACCTGACTGATGTGTTTCACTTAGTGGGGACTCCACTTGTTTCATTGTAAAGATTAGAGAGTGATTCAGCATTCATGAGAAAATGTGGCAACAAAAGGTTAGCTGAACAGTGCTAGGAGTGGAGCCATATTGGGAGCAATTGAAGGAGGAAATGGTCTGGATTTATTGTCTGCATTAAAGATATTGTGGGTCCCATGGATACCAAGAGTGTCATGGAGACACAGCTAATAGGATTTTTATTGGATTATTGTCAGGCTGTTGCACCTGCTTCCGAAGGGGATGGTGCAGTTGGTTTTCTGGCACAATCCTTGAAAAAGGAAATAGAAAGGAGCTACAGGAGCTGGGAGGTCCAATATTAATTTTTAAGGAAACTTTTACAATTGCTTCAAAGCCATTTTAAGCAAGCCCTCAGCCACTGAGTGCCCCTTCTGTCCCAGTTTTCATTACTGCTGTATTTCTGCTGTGGGTTTTTCTGTTTGTTTTTGTTCTGGTTTTTTTTTTTTTTTTTTCCTTTTTTTTTTTTCCTTTTTTTTTTTTTTTTTCCCCATGTTAACATTTGGTAATCCATTTGGTCTTTCATTTCTTCTCTTTCCAGTATATTACATAAGAATACTTTCCTCCTCTGTAGCCTGCTTTGAAGCTCCTTTACCTGCATACGTAAGTGTTACCAGATTTTAGTGAAGGTTAAAGGCAAATGTCCTTTGTGGTCATTTCACCCCCTGCAGATCCTACACATGGTTTGCCTCCGTACTTCATGTTCAGCAAACCATTTCCCAGCTCTCTGTTTTTATTTATTCAGAGTAATCAGGACACATTTTATCCAATGGAGAGCTGAGCTGAAGGGAAAAAGGAACTTCCATCACCAGCTCATTTTCATTTTCACCCCATTTCTGATGAAGCTGAACACCAGAGAAACTTGAAAGCCATCTAAATTCAAGTCTCAATCTAAACACATCTAGTGTTAATATAAAAGTATCTTATTAGATTTTAAATAGATTTGGATTAATAATTTGTAAAAGAAAAAAAATGATCTTATGAATTGCACCTAATTTCTTTGTTCTGGAGTTATTTCCAAAGAGAGTCTAATGATTCCATCAAGGACCTAGTCCAAAGCTTTCAGTAGTTAAAGGAAGGAAACCAATGCATTCTGGATTAAGATACAAAATATATTTGATGAATAATATTGGTTTTGTAGTTTCTTCACAAGAACCTATTCCTAAAATGATCCAGTCTCAGCGAGATTGTGTTTTAATGTAAGTAACACATGTTGCAGTTCCATCCCCACATATCAGAATGCTATGACTTTTTTGTCTACGTTTCCTTTACAAAGACAGCCTCTCCTCGAATTTTAAACAAGTTTCTTGTGAAATTTTTCCATCTTTACGTTAAAGGCATTTTTTTTAAGTAAGTATTTTTGCCAGTTAACACTTGTAGGTAGAAAACTGAGATTGTGAATCTTTGAAGTCAGCTGCTTTAGCCTCCAGAAGAATAATGACCTCTCATTTTCAGTTAATATTATCATCAAGGATTACAGTCAGTGGTTTCTACACATCTTTTTTCTCCTTCTCTTTTTACTTTTTCTCCTCAGTGATGCTATTTACTTGCCTATATACTAGTCTCTTCTTCCAACAACTCAACTAAACCTAACAATATTTGTAGCTACTTCTAGAAGTATTTTATCACTTGTCTTTTCACCTGAACTTCCTAATATTTTCTTTCATAGAATCATAGAATCATAGAATCATAGGGGTTGGAAAGGACCTCGAAAGATCATCTAGTCCAACCCCCCTGCCAGAGCAGGACCACCTAGAGTACATCACACAGGAAGGCGTCCAGGCAGGTTTTGAATGACTCCAGTGAAGGAGACTCCACAACCTCTCTGGGCAGCCTGTTCCAGTCAGTGAACAAATTTTCACCCTCACAGTGAAAAAATTTTTCCCGATATTCATCTTGAACCTCCTATGCTCCAATTTGCACCCATTACCCCTTGTCCTATCATAGGTCATCACTGAAAAAAGCTTAATCCCATCTTCCTGACACTCACCCTTTACATATTTGTAAACATTGATGAGATCACCCCTCAGTCTCCTTTTCTCCAGGCTAAAGAGACCCAGCTCCCTCAGCCTTTCCTCGTAAGGGAGATGCTCCACTCCCCTAATCATCTTTGTAGCCCTACGCTGGACTCTCTCCAGCAGCTCCCTGTCCTTCTTGAACTGAGGGGCCCAGAACTGGACACAATATTCCAGATGCGGCCTCACCAGTGCAGAATAGAGGGGGAGGAGAACCTCTCTTGACCGACTTTCTTATTGAATCAATTGCTTTATCAGCTTTCTGATCTTTTTATTATTTTTTTTTAGCCTTTTCTTCCAATACATTCTACTCAGTTACTAATAAACAGTGCTCCAGTTCTCATAGTTTTATTCCCTTATTTCCTTTTGTTTCATGCATTATTAGACAAGCAACCAACATAGTATGCTGTGCCTCAAGAGTGACTAATTTCAGATTCTGAAAATTAATTTGAAGAAAGCCTGCAGACGAAAAGGAAGTCATATATTTAAAATATATTTTGTGTTGATAGAGACATGATTTCAATTCCAGACTCCATTTTGAAGTTGTATCATGTCTTTGTGATCAATTCCTCATCTCTAAGAAGTATATCACTAACAATTATACTATATTAGAGATGTAGTATGAAAATTTAAATTGATAGTGAAAAGGTATGAAACTTGCTTAGATAAGGTAAATCCTTCCAAAATCTTGCTTTTATTTTACTGTTTTCTCACAGTCCTTGTGTTGTCAGCAATGATATTGCAGGTGCTTTGGCTTTCTCCATGTATTCTACCATACACTTGCCACCATTTCTGTGTTTTTGTAATGGGTAATAATAACAACATCTGAAAATATCCCACCTTGGATTAACTTGATTTGTCTTAATCTCGGTCAACTAAACTACACCTGCTTTAAGATGTGTTTCAGAGGTATAATTTTGTACCCAAATAGGGGTGATGGGTAAAATTTAGCAAAAAGACTTTAGATAAGTAAGTACCTACTTTGAAGTACTGGCAAAGGATATAATAAAACCATAGAATGGTTTGGGTTGAAAGAGACTTTTAAAGGTCATCTAGTCCAACCCCCCTGCAGGGAGCAGGGACATCTGCAACTAGAGCAGGTTGCTCAGAATGTTTCTAGGGATGGGGCATCAACCACCTCTCTGGACAGTCTGGACCAGTGTTTCACCACCCTCATTGTAACGAATTTGTTCCTTCTCTTTAGTCTAAATCTCACTCTTTTAGTTTAAAACCATCACCCCTTGTCCTGTCCCAACAGGCCCTGCTAGGAATTCTGTCCCCATCTTGCTTCTAGGCCCCCCTGAAGGACTGAAAGGCCATCAGAAGGTCTCCCTGGAACCTTCTCTTCTCCAGGCTGAACAAACCCAACCCTCTCATCTTGTCCTCATAGCAAAGGGGTTGCTCTCTGTCTTTCTTGAGGGCTCCAGAGCTGGACACAGGACTGCAGGTGAGGTCTCACCAGAATATAAACTAACGTTTGAGTTACAGACGTGCTTTGATGGCATTTTTATCTACACACAGTATGGCTGTGTATTTACACTCTGACAATAACAGATTTTTATAAATAATAAAAGTGAGGGAAGACAACTCATCTCACCATAAGGTACGTTGGATAATTGTCTTTTGCAGATGCTTTATGTATATAAAGATGGTCTGAAATTATTAGCTGAGACATCTAACTCTGGGACTTTCAAAGTTATGTAAAGGAAATTCTAACCTTAACATTTCTCTGTCTCAATTCTTCCACCTGGAAAATGAAGTGAGTCTGAAATCTGCACTCATTATCTCACTAACATGCACATGATATTCAAGGGGCAAGCTTGAAGATGTGGTGGTAGAAGTCAGTTTAGAGATAATTAGCCAAGCAAGAAGTCTCTTCCCAGTTCACTAGGGGAAAAAAACGCTGACTAGATAAAGGGAAGAGGGCAAGGTACTGAATTATCCTGCAAGTGACCTATCTGTTTAGGCTATGGGATGATTAGGATGTGGATTGTATCTTTTAATGTGTGACCTAATGCATGCAAGGCATAACAAATGCAGAAGCTGGTCACATTTACATTGGAAATGTTAAAATATGTCCATAATGAGTGAGTTCTGGGACAAGCTCATGAAGTTTCCTTACCCCCAAGGGTGTGTTTGCTAAGGCTGGCACCCGGATGGATATATCTTTACTTTACTCCATCACTTAGTGTGGATACACCCTCTGTGCCTTCAGGCACTCTTTAAAGGTAGATAGTACTAGAAAAAGCTGCAAAGGAGAGGAAAGAGATGTGTACCACAATAATGGAAACTTGTCTCAAAAGATTTGAAGAGAAAAGAGGGATTGCTGGTTCTCCATGCAGTGACCTCAGTCTGATTGTGTGTGAAGTTACTGCCTGTAAAATCTGCCCGTTTAATATCTCTAGAGAACACTTAGTTTTATTTATTGGCCATTCTGGAATCTCCTGCAGAAAGAGCAGAAGAGTCCTGCTGGAGTGTCAGCTCTGTTCAGGGACACGATACCACAAGCTGAAAATTCAGTATTAGAAACACACTCATGAACAACACACCATCTTGTACTGATATAGATGAGATTAAAAAGAAAAGTTTATTTTGGGTTAAACCTTCATCCCCTAGCTTTCTATTTTCTTAGCTGAAGTTTAAAGTTTGGACCATTTGATTCCTGTAATTCCAAATATAGATAATAAGGCTATTACTAGAAAGCATTGACTCATAATACTCACTAATATTGCTCCTGCGAGAATAGTTGGGTCATTAACAAAACACAGTCATCATATGGTCCTCTATGGCATCAACCCAAGCTTTGTAAAAGAGTGTTCCTCCCACAGGGGTTGTGAGCTCATTCAGATTTCTGCCAGTTTCCAGGATCAAACCCACGAGTTCAAAGGATTTGTCTCGACAATTGGCTGCCAGTTCCAGTGCTCCTGTTCCTAGGTAAGAACGGCCAAACCTCTCACTGCTCACAGACAGGATATGCTTCCAGAGTCAATACTAATAATACCCCATAAGAGACAGAAATGCAAGAATAAAACTCCCTATATATATGTGACATTGTTTCCTTTTACCTCGACTTTTGACATCTAGAAGAAACACTTTTATAGAGTGGTATATTCCAACTCAGCAACATCCTATGAGACTTCAGATCTATTTTTCTCCACAATGACAAAGGAAACCTAGATGTCAAACTCTGAATTAAACAACTAGATGCTGAATCCAAAGTGAAATGAGATGAATCCCAACCTATAAGCAATACTTCCTATAGGTACTGGGGTGGAATAAGAAGTCTGCCCCACACATGTCCTTCTCTCAATGTATTTTTTTGCAAAGCTCTGGGTTTAGATGTTCAGCTGCTATAGAAAACAGGAAGACAAGCATTCTTGTTCATCAGCATAAATTACTTATGTATCATGTAATGGATCCAGAACTCCCTCTAAATTTGCAAAAATATCAAACTGTGGTCTACACATTCACTCACCCTCATGAGCCATGCTGTTGAACCAGCTAGTTCAGTGCTGACCATGGTGGCACTTTCTCATCTTAAGACTAGACAATGAATTGCTAGAAGTCACAACCACCTCAGTTTCATTTGGGCTGGTGAAGTAAATATGGTACATATATGAGGTGTAATTGAACTGGTATTTTAAAAAATGAAAACCCCTCCCTACCTATGTCATTATCAGATGTGAAGATTCAGTTGCCAGCATAAGACTTTTTTCAGAAAATTAATATTGTGTTAAGAAATGTCATGCTGAGGTTAAATTTTCTGAAAGATTCAAAAGAGTCTATGAAGACTTCAACAAATATAAGCAAAGTATTTCCAGATTTTGGCCCAAATTTTAAGGTAGAATGTGCCAACTCCTTTGAGAACAAAGTTTACAGATATAGCTAGTGTGGGCTGACACACACCTATACTTTGTAAAAGATTTATATTTCCTAATTTATTTTTATATATGAAACTCACAACTATTCCTTTAGTTGTTTTTAATTTTAATACAGTTAGAAGGGTCACACCTTCTGAAGAATTCACACCTGAATTTTAGATGACCTGTCTGACCTACAGTATGAGAGACTCAGTTGAAAAAATTACAAAAAGAGACATACGTAGATGACATTATGAGAATCAAAGCACAACCTGTTTTACATATTAGATTTGAGTAAACCTCTGAACTTTCAAATACATCATTAACTTTAAACTGTTTAGCAGTTTCTCTGAGATTTACTTTTTATTCTTTGTGCATGATTAAGAGTAATTCATGTAACTATGTATGTTATTAACATGTTATCATGAATCCAGTGTGTAGTCTTAAACATGAGAATATTTCAATACAGTCAGTGACAGTTTCTTCAATTACTATTAAAAAATGAAAATGAATATTTGTCAACTATCTCATTTTGGTCTTAAGGGATAAAAAAAAAAACCAAAACCACTATTTTGAATAATGTAGGAGGGAAAAGGAATTGCCAGTTCAAGAAAATAGGTCTGATTATTAAATTCTTGCTCTTCTGAAACTGACTCTCAAATTCTCTGAGTTCACAAAAGGTCAATTGTATATTCTTTTCCAATGATCACATAAAATCTTGGCCTTCAAAATAAGAACATTCCTCTTAAAAACTGTTGCTTAATCTGCAGAGCAACATCTGTCATTTTTATTTATTTTTTTTATTGGAGATGTCACTATTGCTCATTAAGCAACTTCTTATATAAATCTACTAAACCCATATAACTGGATGAACACTTCATGAGATCATTTGTTAAACAAACCCTTTGAATTTTGTCAACAGATATATTAATGAAATAGTGCAAGAGAAGCTCTCTGGTGAAGTCTTATTGTTGAGCAATAGATAAAGTGGCTCAAATGCACAAAGAAGTTGTCTGGGTTTTTTTTGCCTAAAGTCAGTGTGAACATGAACTGAATTTCAAGTTTAGAAAGGTTTGGTTGACTCATCTTTCCTTATCACCTTATCATTATTTGTCACTTCGCTCTGCTTCTTGCTTTTGGTAAAGAGTGAAAACTCACGCACAGATAAACTCTGTAAAAGCCTCTCAGACTGCATGTTCTCTTAGGAAACACAGGACTTTCAGCCCTGTTTTGAAAAAGCTCAGCTAGAGGAAGTTTTTCTTCCATATCAGCCTTTTGCCAGATGCATTAATTTATTTTCCTACCTCCTGCTTGCATGTCCAAGGATCTATGCACAGAGTTATTTTGTCTCCCCAAATACTGATTTCTGCTCAGACGATCTCCTTTCTTCCCACCTTCAATTAGAAACAGTGGATATGAGCTTAGCCATGTGTTTATGAGCACATGTGCGTTTACATGCACTCATTGCAAAATGTGCTTTGACAGCCCCCTGCCACGGCTTTTCCCAGATTAAGGAATCGTAAGCAGCTTTGGGCTGCTTGACCCTGCTGGTTCATCATTTATGATGTTCAAAACACGTACATGGCCAATTTGAGTTTATCTAAACACTTAAGAAGAAACTCTTCAATTAAAGATCACGCTAAGTGACACTGACAGTAACTCTCTTACCAATATGGTGTGGCTAAGTCACCGTCAGATGCTGGGAAGAGTGCTCTTCCTTTCATAAAACAAATCAAAACCCAGCATATTTGGAGCAGTTCTTTCATAGAGCTCTTTTTTCACAACCTTGAAAAGAAAAAGTGGTTTGCCGTCAAATGTTCCACCAAGATTTCACTGCAGAGTTTTATTTGGGATGTAATTTCCAAACGTCTCCGTTTCAATGGAAAGAAAAATACAATTATATATAAAAAGGAATTGTGCCACCTTTTTTTTTTTTTTCAGTATCAATCACACAGAACGCTTTATCATTTTAGTAAATGGTGCCTTATAATCTTTGTGTCACATCAAACACCAAAGCAATAAATTCACTGAGGAATATTTACAAGGGTATCCAGGCTGAATTGAGATGTCTTCTAGTCCTTTTTCTAAATTGCCACATTTACTGCCTGCTGTAGAAAGGGGAAACCACCAATTGATTTCTAATTCTGCAAACCCCAGGGTGTAAATGTGATTAGCGGTAATTGGAGAAGTTCAGCAACTGTTAATTTCTCCTCTCTTTGTTGTTTTTCCTATTTAAAATATTAACGAAATGCGTATGTAGGCCAAAACTGACTCCGATGCAGCTGAACAAAGGATACATATTTAATCAGAGCTGTGGGACCCTGATGCGGTTGTCTGAAACAAATGTGACATGTGCTTCCTCTCAAAAAAAAAAAAAAAAAGAGTCAGGCAGCTAATAAACAGCATCAGTATTTTGTTGTAACGTTCATTGTCTACATGATGTCGGGTTTAATGGCATTACACTATGTAAAAAAGCCAGAAGTACACTGCTAAATTTGTCTTTCCCAGTTGGCTGTCCCCAAGGAGATTATAATGCAAGCAGTGGCTTTGTTTGTTGCATGCATAAGTGTGCACATGTTCCTAAGTTTTAAGTTGTAAAGAAAGGTGGTGAGATGAGATATTAACCCCTGCATGGCTGAGTGTCTCCTTAGAAAGAAACAGTTTTACTGGAATATCAAGTAATTATGAAAAAAAAAAAAAAATAGGTTTTGCTCTCCAAATGCATAATATCTCACTTCTTTTCTAGACAAGCTTTTCCCCAAATTGAAGGTACAAGGCTTCGCTAATACTTTTTGGCAAGGAAATTGATCTTATTTTTTCATCCCTAGAAAGGAACCTATGTTTACTTTTAGTTCTTAGTGTTAAATATTTTTTCCTTTTTAACCTGCAACCACGAAGGTCATGTGCACAACAGCATGTAGTCGTACTCAAAATGGTTTGGATATTTCAGGAAAGCAAATGGAAGCCCCAGTCAGCTTGGCATGGATAGCTGCTTTTGGATGGCTAAAGCTAAGTTAGATGGCTCTCGTTTCTAACTTTTTTAGAAGAAAGAATCTTATCTGGGAATACCTCAAAAAGTATTCAGTGAGTTAATACAGATATTCATTGAGAAAGGCAAAAAGATGCTCTATGGCAACAGTTCCCTACAGAAATGCCCCAAGGGTGTCTTCCCATTGACAAGTGGTAGAGAGGAATGGGGCATAACATTTGGAAACTTAAAGACCATGATAGTGGCAGATGACTAATTCCATGTTTTGGAGGCTAGAGGAGTGCCTCAGGTAGGCATATTCCTTGCTGGAATTTGCACATGTCTAACTACCATCCTGAAAGGTCACAGGTATTACAGAAATACACCCCAAAACAGATCCCTTAAGAGGCATGATGCTGTTGGAAATGGGGAACCTCGCCACAGTCATCTGGTCTTGAGCTACAGACCTCACCCTGGAGAGTTACCAGCACTTCACCATAATCCTTACCAGACAGGGAGTCCCAAAAAGTCAATTTTCCTGTCTCACAGGAGATCAGTAGTAAACTAAACACCTTTGCAATAGTCTCAGAGATAATTCCTTAGCAGGTTTTACTGTTATAGGAAGAGAAAGGGAACCAAAAAGCTTTGTATAACTCATCACTCACATTATCTGATGCTTCAGAGATTTGGGAAATGTGAGCTCTGGGTGTTCAGATGCAGAAATGTTGATTTCACAGAAAAAAACTTCCAGTTTGGGCATACCTTTCCCTCTTGGATTGACCTAGTAATTAACACCTTTTTAAATCGAGTGACACTCTGTAAGTATAACTTTAATGTCAGCCTGATGCTTCTTGCCTGCTCTGCTCTGTTGAGAGCTAAGGAAGTTTACGAGATGGAACATAGGTGCCACTCTGAGCTCACACAGGTTGGCCACAGAGAAATGAATATTCAGCTGATACATGAAGGGCCACAGAAAATAGATCTGCATAATATTGTGAGATGGAATAGATATCCCCAGACTACAGTTCTGCCACCCCTTGATAATTTATACATATAATTTTGTTTTTATTCTATATTTCTTTCAACGGAATACACAGCTTTGACTTCTGCAAAGAAAGGCCAAAAGACTTATTGTCTTTTTGCCCACTTGACTGAAGCCAAGGTCACAGGGATCCCAAGTGTCATGAAGAGAATTAAGCTTGTTTTTCAGTATTTTGAACTGTGCTTAACATTTCTGGTCTATTTTTGTTTGGCCATCCAATCTTGACTTCAAAATAGGGAGCTATTGTTAAAATATTTTAAATATATTCAGAAATGTATTAATATAGTATTAATA
>NW_008591790.1:0-15621 GCF_000691845.1 Merops nubicus | reverse complement strand
TTCCCTGCCTGCCCTTCCTAAAGAGCTAAAGGGTCCTGAGAGGGGCCACACCTTTTCTGTATAGCGAGGATCAAGACTGAACACAGGCCAGCTGTGGCCTGACAAGCACTGAGTCAAGTGGGATAATGACTTCTTTGTCTCTGCTGGTGATGCCCATGTTGATGCAACCCGGCATCCCTTTGGCTTTCTTTTCCACTGCAGCATACTTCCCACGTATTGATCTTATCCACCAGGTCCCTTTCCACAGATCTGTGCTCTGTCTCAGTAGATCCCAGCCTGTGCTGCACTCCTGGGTTATGTTTTCTTAGGTGCAAGACCTTACACTTGTCCTTGTTGAACTTCGCAAGGTTCTTGTGAGCCCACTATTTCAGCCTGTCCAGGTCTTCCTGCAGGGTGGCTCTCCCTTCAAAAGTGTCTACTTTCATATTCAGTTTGGTATTATTGGCAAACTTCATCAGGGTACACTTGACCCCATCACCTAGGTCACTCGTGAAGATATTGGGCATTGGGCCCAGTACCAATCCCTGGAGGACCCCACTTGTGACACGTTGCCAGTTTGGAAAGGAGGTATTTACCAGCACACCTCTGGGTGCAGCCTGTCAGCTGGTTTCCAGTTTGGTACAGGAACCACTTGTCTAGGCTGTAACACATCAGTTTTGCTGAGAGGAGGATGTGGGAAACTGTATTGAAAGCCTTGGAGAAATCAAAATAGACAAAATCTACCATTCATCCCACATCAAATGAGCAGGTTACTTTGTCATAGAAGGTGACCAGGTTTGTCAAGCACCATATGCCCTTGGTGAATCCGTGCTGCCTTTTTCCAATTGCTTGCTTCATTTGACTTGTGATAGCCCCCAGGAGGACTCAGTCCATAACTTTCCTAGGGACTGAAATAAGACTGATAGGCCTATAATTTCCTGGATCCTCTTTTAAGCCCTTCTTGTAAGTGAGAGTGACATTAGCTGCCTTCTAGTTTCTGGGCTGTCCTCTGATCTCCATGACTTCTCAAAGATTATGGAGAGCATCCTTGCAGCTATGTAGCCAGCTCTCTTATTGCCCTTGAGTGGATAATGTCAGGGTCCATCAGTTTGTAGGGGTCAGGATCTTGTCATTGTTCACATACCACTTCTTTCACTAACAGTGGGTCTTTGTTTGCATCAACCTGGATTTTTATTCCCAAAGCTTGGGATTAGTGTCAATTATATGGAAACAGTTCTATAAAAGACCTACTACTAGATTCCTATGGATGTTAAACTTAAGTCATCATAGTTACTTTATAATTTATGAATTAAAAATATGGACAATCAAATTTACAATTCTAAAATTTACTTGTGTTCTATGGGAGTGTGGCAGTATTTCACACCCGTTTTATTTTCTCCTGTACTTTTTTTTTTGTAGCAGTAAAGGAGGGCAGAGCAAAAAAAGCCATGCAATCTTAGCGATTCCTGGGAGTTAAATAACTTATGAAATGCTGATGACACTACTGAGAAGTTGTTCCTTTGGCTATTTTTGTTCCATTCAGCAATATCTGAATGCTGAGAGATGCTGCCTGTAATTCATTCTGCTCATTCAGTAGAAGTAGTTTATTGTTAATCCCTTGTGAGAGTTAAAAGGTGCTTATCTGCCCATTTAAAAACTTCTTTCTTTAGATGAGATGCACACTCCATGTTGTGTAACCCACTGTGGAAGTAAAATGAATGACAAAACCCAAGTGACCCTTAAACAGCATTATCTACAGCTCCCTCCACCAGAATGAATGCTTTCCTCTAGTTATGGACTTTATCTTTCTAACACACATTTTAAAACTCATCTCCTTAGGGCAGCTCTCAGTACAGGTATTTCTGCATGTCATCTACCATGAATAAACAGGCATCCATGGCTCCACAGCACATAAGGGGCTTTTTTTTAATTTTTTTTTTTTTTTGACAAAACTCCCTACGCTTTGTCTTATTCGGCAAAGGCGTTTATTTTCCGGCTTCTATTTTTATGGTTAACTATTTCAACCTCTACTCCTACAGCTATGACCTTGCTACAGTAGGGATCATGCACCAAAGGGTGCACTGTAATATGCCGTGACCTGCGATTCTTGCCTTGTGCCTGCAGGCTACCAGACGCTTCCTGAATACCAACAAAACAGGGATTTGCATTTCAGACATACTGCCCATCGGGCTTGCCTAGGTGCCTTGCACAGTTCAGGGAGAAAACTCAAGTACCCCTTTAAAGAGTTTTCAGACAGGAAAGGGCTTGATAAAAAACTGTTAAAAGATCTATGTGTAAGCTCCAGTTTTTTAGACATGCTGAGCTTCCAGTGTCTTCCTTGAGAATGTCAAGGACTTAGTAAGTTATTGCTTCTCGACACCTGCAGTTTCAACCAAGCGTGTGTGCTTTTGATTACTTTGTCATGGCCAGAATTCAGTACTCGTATATATAAAAGTGGATGGGGAAATATTAAGAGCACACAGGGACATTAGTCATTGAATAGCATTGTAGAGAGGAGGAAGGTGGTTAAGAGCGAGAGATTAATTTAAGAATTCTGACTTGCCATCCTGAGAAGAAGCTGCTCTTTCTCTGCACGGATCACAGGCAAAGCTTCAATGCACTACGTAAGCAAACTGAGCCTATAGTCGAGTGATGTGAATTTTCCTCTGTAAACATTTCTGTAGATGATTTTAATAACTATTACATAAAATTTTGTCATTCTGAATCTTTGCACACAGAAGTGGGAGGGGAACTACTTGCCTTACCTTGTGTTCAGGAAGTAGACCACAGTTGATTGTGTAAAGAATTTACCTGAGCTAGTATAAGTATTGAATAGTACTTGTATAATTCTCTAATTATTTTCTATTTCCTGCTAAGATCTTGCTTAGATCCACATTCTTTAACATATTTTCTGCATGTTAGGCCCTGAAAATAGGCACAATGACTTCCTATCAACTTAATTTAAAACAAAAAAGAACAAAACCAAGAACCAAACAGACCTTAGGTCTTTTGGAAACCACCTCGTCCATTTTCTCTTACAAGCCATGAAAATTAAATTCTATATTAATGACTTACACAAGGGGAAAAAACCCCAAACTGACTGTGAAAGCAGTAATGCCTTGCATTGTGCATGCCCAGCAGTGTCTACTTCTTTGTGGTGAAGGTGTAGAGATAACACTGGCAAAAAATCTACGTATAAAAAATTTTCATTGTTTCATTTTGAAGAGAGTCATGACAGGAATGTGGTATGTTTCCTTTAGAGTGGGAAATCCTTCCTGTTAATCAAGAAAGCTTTCTGAACTCATCACCTGTAAAAAAGTAATCCTCTAATACTTGCAGGATTAAGTAACTTTCTTAAAGATCTTAATGCCTATCCTGCTGTAAGATACTTGTTTAATAGTATACTGGTTTTGCTGTTGAATGCCTTGACACAGAGGCTATGTGTTGCTCTAGACTTTGTTATGCTTACTTGCCTTCCTAAAATCCATGTTGTTGATGCTTGATTGTACTGTTACTAATTTGTCTTCCTAAAGTGCTTACTCTTTTTTTTGAAGTGAGATCAGATATCTATAATAACCTTTGAGGGTTTCTGCTGGATATAATGGTTATTCTCTCTTTGGCAGTGAAATCTGCACATTTAACTTTCTCACAGCTATATAAATGCATGTTATGACCATGTAGCTGAAGAAATTAGATGCTTCATATTCGATGAAAAGTACACAAATTTAGACATAGATATTTGTATAACTTCACAGAGTGCTGTGACATACACCCTTTTTGTTGTTTGAGAGGCTATGTATATGAACTTGATGACTGAATTGTAACACATTTCAGGTGACTGACACATGCCTGATGGACAGTTTGGGTTTTGATCATCACATTTCACAGATCATTGAAAGAGAAATACCTATATCCTAATTAAGACAGAAGTGCCTCGACTTCATGAAATTATAGAAGTGTCTCAATAGGGTCATGCTGAGAGCTGGCAATAATCTCGATAATTTCTCTCATGACACATTTATAACCATGTAGTGGGGTCGAGGTGGACAGAAAAGAGAGTGCACAAATAATTGAAACAAAGGCTGTGATATGGTAGCAGCAAGGTAGAAAAGGGCACTCAAAATAGCTTAGTGTCTTCCAGATGGGACTTCTTCAGCAATGTAATACATTGCTTTCCTGGTTGTTCTTTAGAAAGCAGAATTTTCCAGCAAATCTTGAAAGAAGCTGCAATTCTCCTAAGGATTTTGTTCACGTAAAGGTGCATATCTATACTTTCAGTTGTTGAAAGCTTTCTTTGATTCCAGTCTCAACTCTGAATTCCCTGTGTTTGTAACAGATTTTGTTATTGCTGATTATCTCATTTTTGTATGGCAGCTTTTTCTTGAAAAACAAAAAAGCCCACAAAAAATCCCACCAAAACTTCAACAACAAGCCCCACAACAACTGCCAGCAGAAGAACCTCCTTGGAGCATGATCTCTCACTTAATAAAGTAGTGTTTAAGAAGTATTAGCTTCATCTCTTTTTTTCTTGTCCTACTTCTTGACCATTGTACATCATGGGTGAAACGCCAGCACCCTACTCTGAGTAGTTCTGTAGTTAGTGATACTGTTTGATCTAGAAGTTATGAGGAGTGAGGTGTCACCAAAAATCTTAATGGTGTTAGATTCTTAATATGAGCTAGCTAATGTGGAGTTAACCTGCTAGCAAAGGAAACACTTATCAAGAGGATTTCTGTCCACTTTGCAATGTTTCTGAATGATTTAATTTATTTTCTTTGTTTTTCTTACAGGAATTGTTTCAATTATGACTCTCACTGTTCTTGCCTATGAACGCTACATTCGAGTGGTTCATGCGAAAGTGATTGACTTCACTTGGTCTTGGCGGGCTATCACGTACATCTGGATATACTCGTTGGCCTGGACTGGAGCACCTCTTTTGGGCTGGAACAGATACACACTCGAAATTCATGGTTTAGGTTGCTCAGTGGACTGGAAGTCCAAAGACCCCAATGATACCTCCTTTGTGCTCCTTTTTTTCCTTGGCTGCCTAGTAGCACCTGTTGGGATCATGGCCTATTGCTATGGCCATATTCTATATGCAGTAAGAATGGTAAGTTAATTTAAATAAGACTTCTTCTAATGTAATATTTTTGCTGTATTTTTGCTGTATATTAAAGTTGGATCAGAGCCTAAATTTGGGAACTCTTGCTTCCTATTCAATCTTTTCAGTGTTTAATATTTATCCGTGTCAGGTGCCACTAGAAAGGATGTAGAGTTGGAGGAGAACCAACCTAGAGCTACCACAGTCTATTTGGTGTGTAGTTTTACTGGGAGGCAGGTTAGAGAACTGCTCGTGCTCACTAACCTACAGCAGATCCTCCCTTGAAAAAGAAGAAAAAGAAACCATTAGCAGTTCTCCTGATGAAAGAACTCTCTTCCTTGTCACTGTTCAGAAGACGATAAACCTGTAAAACACTTCCAAGTAGAGATTAAGCCCTGTTTAAAACATTTTTCCATGTTAAGGCAACCCATTTTAATTCAGTCCAGATCTTTAGTCTCTTTATAGTCTGTGTCTAGTTAATCTGGACCCATTCAGGTTTGTGGTAAATGGTATTGACACAACTGATAAAATGTTACGGAGAACACTCATGTACATGCCCTACCTTTTCCTTATTTTATGACTCTGATAACACTGGGAACCTGTATTCTTTAAACAGAGTTCTCATAATTTTAGAAGAACAAACTGACAGCAGCATAGAGAAAGCTATGAAATTTTCTTCTTTCTAAAGATTGCTCATGATACAAATCTACAGGATTGTCTTAACTAGTCAGACAAAGGACCACTACACCTAAACTGCTTATGCCAGTGGATGAGGGCAAGTTAGTTTTTTAAAATATCATAGTTGCAGCATGTTTTGTTACATCAGTGGATTTGTTGTTTTCCAGTAGATTCGCTAATCTATTTTTCCTCAGATTATATTTTTAGACTTTATATACACAATAAAAATATGATGTAAGCCTCCAGAAAAATTGTGGTGTGCAATGGTGTATATGTATGGTGTGCAATGGTGTGTATGGTGTATAATGTGTGTGCCTCAACCTCAGTTATCAAATTAATTATTTATAAATAAATGTACAATTGTTCAGTTTCAAGTAAAATATAGAGCTATCTTACTTCACGAGTTTCTCTTTTTCTTCTACAGCTTCGCTGTGTGGAAGATTTCCAGACTGTTCAAGTCATCAAACTTCTAAAATATGAGAAGAAGGTGGCTAAAATGTGTTTCTTAATGATCTCCACATTCCTTATTTGTTGGATGCCCTATGCAGTGGTCTCTCTCCTGGTAACATATGGCTATAGCAACCTTGTAACTCCAACAGTAGCTATAATCCCATCTTTTTTTGCCAAGTCAAGCACTGCTTATAATCCAGTTATCTATATCTTCATGAGTAGAAAGGTAAGTACATTAATGATTTTCTTGTTTGAATAATTAGTAGCTAGTACCATTATTATGGAGTTTAGCATTGATTTAATCTGTAAACATTAAATTTATTTTTTCTTTTAAATTTGAACAGATAGAATAAATGGTAAAGATCTCCTAGAATTAAAATCCCTGATGATGCTTAAAGTACTACCTTATCATAAATTGGATTTTAAATGTCTGAATTCACACATGAGCACTGACATGAAAGGAATGGGAAGGAGCGTCAAAAATTAACTGCTTGGTTTTGAAACTTAAGTATTTAGTTTACCTATGAAATGGATTACAACTAGAAAACCTCATCTGAATCACTCCCTTACTGCAACAGAACTCCATCAGAGAAAATCTGGAATACCCAGTGTCTGGTTTTAGGAAGGAAAAATATTTGCTGCTGACTTTTCCATTATGACAGCACAAGGATTGAACAACTCGGCATACTATTTCAAATGTTATACTAGTAACGTTTCTCAGAGCTTCATTGTATTCAAACCCAGAGCCTCATGTGGATGATAGTGAAATGTTTTTTAGAGATAAATTATGTACTGTTAAGAAGTCATACTTATCTATGAGAAACAAGTTTTTATTTTTGTCTGCTTTTGTAGTCTTCATTATGAAATGCAGACTGCTGATTTAATGGTGGTAAGTGGTTCATTTCAGTGCTCTACAGATCAAAGAGAGAATGGAAGTATTTGGAATTACCAGTGGTATGTCAAATAGGTGGAAACTAGAAAACTATACATCTCCCTGTATACCATCAGTGCTGTGAAGATAACAGCTGAATGCAGTTAAGTGCTGTTGGTGAATTTATTTAGATGTTAAAATAGTTTCACTGTAACCCGGAACACTAACTGGAAGTGTACCATGCACATTATAAACTTCTGAAACTAAGACTGTATAGAGTTAAAGGTGTCTCGATTTTAATAGAATCATGGCACCCTGCAGCTCATTTCTCATAAGGCTGATCTAAGGTTACACAGTTGAATGTGGTATCAGAGGTG
Source organism: Merops nubicus (assembly GCF_000691845.1). Classification (NCBI taxonomy): domain Eukaryota; kingdom Metazoa; phylum Chordata; class Aves; order Coraciiformes; family Meropidae; genus Merops; species Merops nubicus. Next base: position 8,165 of record NW_008591790.1, on the reverse strand, counting down.
GCCTGGATATGAGGAGCTAACAATTGTTCAAAAAGAACATTTTTCAACAAAGTGATTTTTTTTTTTTTTAATCTATCTATGTAATTTATACAGTGGCACTGACAGTACCTAGATGTCAAGCTGAGTAGTTCATCTAAAAAAGATTTTGCAGGTTCTGATACACAGAAGCAAATCAAACTAGTACCAGGCACAATGCCAGTAAAGTCATAGCCAGGATAAGGACAAATCAGCTGAACACATATATTGGAGATGCATTGTGAAGAACTTCTCACTTGACTCTAATTCCAGATTAAGATCAAAATGATAATATTTTTTATTATCTTTTGGGTTATTTTGCCCTCGAAGAAAACCTAAAACCAGTTCTTCTTTATAATATCCTTCCTTTATCTGATCTGTTCTAACATGCTTGTGGCTTCTCACTTCTGTGCTACTCAGAAGTACCATGTTATCTTTGAAATCATCAAGGCTTCTACATGACCATTATCTTGCACCATATTATCTTTCTCTGTCATCTTGTGACTTTTTGGGTGCCCTTCCTAACAGGACCTATTGCCTTACCTGTGTCAGAGTAGGATTCACTTCCTATAAAAAAACCCTGTTGCAAACTGGCATGTCAGAGCATTTCTTGAATAATAGCTGGAAAAATGAAGTCGCTGGCCATGCAGGATAATACAGAATAGTCCTTAACACAGCTAAATGGAAGGCTGTTAAGAAAGGTGTCCTACTCCCTTTTCAGAGAAAAGGTGAGTTATTTCTTGGCCCCCCACCTCCCCATTTGTTGTGGAGGTTTTGTGGTTTTGTTTTGGGTTTGGTGTTGTGTTTTGTTGTGTTTTGGTTTGGGTTGTTCTTTTGTTTCTTTTGTTTAAGTCCTCTTCATACATTCCAGGAATGTTGTGTTATGGGTTATTAAAAGAAGAGAAAGCTGCCCACTTATTTCTTGTAAAACCAGAGAATTTCTTCAAAGTATCATGTTTAGCTTTAGATGTGGGCAGACATGGAACTACTGAACAAGTGCATCCTTTAGCCCCCATACATGAATGCCTTGCTTTGTGAAGGGGAGACCATAGATGGAGCGTTTAAAACAACGCTGTGACTGCAATTATCATTCTATATACTAACACGAGCTTTCACTGTATACTTTGTTATTTAGTGGCAAGGTAGAAAACAACTTGTGTTTTAAGTGGTTTCTAGTTAGCTGAAAGACTTCTGTTCCTTCCAAATTCAATGAGAACGTTTTAATTCTGTGTTAACAATCACTGAAATTTAATTTTACATCTGGGACATTCAATGCTTTTATTAAGATTCCAGGCCATGGAGTTACTGAAAAGGAAGAAAATGTCATTTGGTATCTTCTTCCTTCCTTCTGTGTCCTCCTGTGAAGTGTTTCTGGGAATATTCTTCCCCTGCTAGATCAAAAGTGTGATGATTTTTTTTCTTTCTTTTTTTTTTTTTTCTTTCTTTTTTTTTGGATACAGGAACAGTATCTATAGAACACTTCGGAGCCTACTCCTCTTGTTCTTTGCGGATTGTTGAACGCAGATTTTGCTGCTGCTAAAATACTAAATTGCATTTCAGTGCCCTCTACTGGCTTGGTGATTTTAGGAAGCTCTGTAGTGCAGAGAAAAAAGTACCCACTAAAAAGCCACCGTGTTTGTTACAGCACTGAAACTAACTTGGAATAAGGGGAAGATAGACATTTTGGGTCATTTTCTGTCCTGCAGTCTTCACTGGATCACATGTGATAGCGAACGCTTAGGAACCTGACCCTTCATTCTGTTCATTCTCTCTTGCAGTTTCGGCGATGCCTTTTGCAGCTCCTCTGCTTTCGCCTGATGAGATTCCAGAGGACTGTGAAAGAGCCACCAGCAACAGGGAGTGACAAACCAATACGACCAATAGTTATGTCTCAGAAAGCAGGGGACAGGCCAAAGAAGAAAGTGACTTTCAGCTCTTCCTCTATCATTTTTGTTATCACCAGTGATGACACTCAGCAAATAGATGACAACAGTAAACACAATGGGACAAAAGTAAATGTCATACAAGTAAAGCCACTATAGCGATGAGCTAAAGAGACATGAGAATGAGATGGACTTCAGCCAGTAAACTGTTTTGGTTTGCGACCAGTTTCAGTGGCAAGGTCCATGGGCTGCCAAAGGAAACCACATTCTTGAGCTGTGAAATACTGAAAGGATTCTGCATCTGAAGCTCTGCAGACAGTTCAGGTTTTGTCACAGTACTAAAATGTCTGCATCTGTGCCAAAATTGCTGATGGATATCTTTATTATGTGTTTTCTTAGAGCATATTGTGGGATTGCCATTCAGGAGAGCGTGGTCAGGCTGGAGAAATGGGTTGACAGAAATGTTACAACATGACAGCAAGGGCAAGTGCAAAGTCTTGCACTTGAGGAGGAGGAACAGTGCTGCAGTACAGCAGTCTTGTGCCCTGGCTGCTTGGGATGTAGCTCTGTGGAAAAGGATATGGAGTCCTGTTACTCGATGGGCAGGGCGTGAGCCTGCAGTGTGCCCTGGCAGCGAGGAAGGGCACCAGCATCCCAGGCTGTACTGATAGGATTAGAGCCAGTAGTCTGAAGTGATCATGCCCTCGACTCAGCTCTCATTAGACTACATCTAGATACTGCATCCAACTTTTTGGGCCCAGTTCAAGAACGACATCTGTAAACTGGAGTGGGATCCGTGGACTCCCCCAAGGATGTCAGGAGTTGTATTACTTGGCATGTGTGGAGCAGCTGGAGTAGCTGCCCTTGACCAACCTCAGGATGAAACATCTTCAGGGGAACCTAATAGCAGCCTTCCAATAGAGATGGGGAGGTTTTTAACAAGATGGAGCTGGTCTTTTCAGGGTGCTTCATAGTGGATGGATCACAGACAACAAGCATGAACTGAAATGAGAGATTTGGGTAGGATATAGGGAGAAACTTTTTCACCCCAAGGACATCCAAGTAGCAGAACAAGTCAGACTAGAGGTTTTCTGAGGTTCCTTCTAGCTTCAGTTGTCCTGTGATCCCTGAGCTACCAGCATTCCCAGCACACAGAGTTACTGGGGAAGAAGGAGGGATGTTTGAAGTTGGCTGCAGTTTAGTTCATCTGACTTAGTGGGAAAAGTAGTGTTGACAATGACTGGGGTTATGGTTAAATCAGAAGTCCCCAGAAAGCTGTTCCTGTGTACTCAGCAAGCCATTCTCTTGGTGCTACCTGGTAGGGCCCTTGAGCTACATAGTAAAGAAAATCATGCAAGTCAAAGCATCAGTGAATAAAGGTCACTAAAAAGGGAGAATTGGATTTATTTATTTTTTTTTTTTTTACAATGTACATAATGCATCTTTATCTTGGATCCATTTGGTCTGTACCTGGACCCGGAGTGTCATCCTATATTAATCCTGAACCTGTTCTGGCACTCTGGTGAAAGTAACAGAGAAGATCAGAGCAACTTTTGCCTAAGCTGCAGTATGAGCAGTGTTTGTCCTACTTGGAGCTCAGTAAACTGAACAGGTAGAGGTACCCCCCTCCCACTTTATAAATGTTGCTGGTACAAAATGGTGACAAGATTCTGCCTCAGGCAGGGCTTCCTGTCAGTACTGGGTGAGTAAGTTGAAGAGAGCTAATTTTGAATTATGGTGGCTAGCTCTCTACCACATCTGTTGCAGTAGTGTAATTTCTCTGCCATAGTCTGCTAAATGGGCAGTGTGGATCTTCAACATGCAGCTTTTCCATGTCTGTGAAAGCTTTAAGAAAAGCAATTAAGAAACTTTTTGCTTCCTTTGGGGACAAGGCTTCTGAGACATATAAAGGGGACATGGTGAATAACTGCCCAGTAGCCATTGCTCCTGCACTCAAGAATAAAATTTCAAAAATAAATAGAAAAAATCAGAGTCTAAATGTACAAGCTTTCAGCTAGTTCTTGGGAGTAGGAAGTGGCCTCAGCTCAGAACAAGTGACTGACTTTGTGCTTGTCCCTGTGCTTCCGAAGAGGCAAGTTCCTTATATGTGTACCCCTTTAGAGCTTTAGCACTGGTAAACTGGCTCTGTGTCATGTTTACAAGTGCACCTGGAGTCCACTCTGGTTTCTAGATTAAATCATATAATCTGAGAGAAAACATAAATACTTGTCTCTGTTTCCTTCGTATTTGTAATTTTTGTTTTGCTACAGCTGCATAGATAAGTTGTCTTACCATGTCAAAGGTCTGCCTTTACTAAAGCATGTTCATTGCAATGTCAGGAACTACATTTTCAGCCAGTGGTCACTCCATCTATGCACGTTTATACTTAAAAAGGGAGAAAGATGTACATTAGCATTCCATATAATGATTCCGTCCTTTTAACAAAATGTTTGGAAATTTAGTGTTTTCTGTATATTGAGCCTTCAATGAGTAATTAAATGTACCTTATCTATATCAGTGTGTTCTTGGTGAAATACTTTCCTTCCTCACTGAGAGGGAGATAATTTGGTATTGTCACTTGTTGGATACAGCTTGAAGGGTAGCATCAGGCCCTGAGAAAACAACAGCACTTCAGGTTTCCAGCTGATCTTTGTAAAGAATGAGTATAGGGTCTAGAAGCAGAAACTGTCCACTGTTCAGGTTTGTGAAGGTAAAATTTGAGTAATTAACAGCAGTATATGGGTTTTTAATAATTGACGTGCAACATACTTACTGCTACAATACATAGCACACTAACATATAACCATATATGAAAACTGAACACTAAATTGATGCAAATTTGTTATCTTGGCTACTTGTAAATTGGTGGCCTAAAATTACAACTTTTGTGAGCTGTTTTAGGTAACTTATTTTTATAGCTTCTGAAGTGTCACTAGCTTTCTAAGCGTGGCCATGTGAAGTTGACATGCTGCAGTCCTATTGGATTGTCTTTTAAGGTTAACTATTTTCTATGGGTAACTGCAGCACTGATGCAAAATTCACACCCTGCTACAGAATTTAAGTAGTGTAGCACTCAGTCTTTGAGTATCACCAGGTTATTTACAGATTTGTTTAATTTATTTTTTTTTAAATTCCAAGTCTCTCTTTGATCTGTTCTGAGGATGCTGCAACTTATTACAGTGGAGATGCAGAGACTTACATGGGACCTTTCTCTCCCATTACAGGGAATGGAAGAGCATGATGGTTAGCATTAACATTTTGGACCATTAGCTGTTCCTAAAGTAACATAAATGCAGACTAAGAAAGAGGAGCAGGAGAATGTGAAGGGCAAAAGGATAAGAAGAGATGAGAAGGGTACATTGTTTATGAAGATTTTAAATAACTAGTTGGTAAGAACTTCATGATCCTGTCATGGAAAGGAATGTGACAAGTGTGGTGAGTAGCATGATGGCCTCAGAGCAAATTTATTTCTCCTAATGATGTTTCATTGATTTCATGCATTTCTGCAAAAAGTACACATGACAATTTAGGTAGGATTCCATTTGTAACCTGCAGATGCAGGAGCCTCAGTTAAATTGCCTCAGAGAAGCTGATGCGTCAGAACTCTGTTGGGAGGTATTTCTGCATCTTCTTCATGCTGAGGAAAGGATCCCCTCACCCTGTGTTTTGAAGCAGTTATGAATCACAAAGATTTTTCCACTTGTCTGACAGTGGAGGGGCTTCTGCTACTGCCCTGGATCCCATGGAGGCAAGAAGCTGCAGGATGTGTGGTGCAAATCTGCAATGCAGCCTTGTAACTGTCCCCGTTTTTCAGCTCCCAGAAGCTAGATTGATGCTGAATCTAACTCCATGCAAAAGAGCTGGGTCTTGTACTACTAAGATACTGTCTTTTATCACAGTGATTACATCAGTCAAGAGATCAGTACTCACAAGCACTATCCTTTGTACTTCTGTCCTTTGTGTAATGGCAGTATCCTGCTGCTGTTTCCTGCTAGAATACTGCAACAGCTAAGTAAAATGGATATTCAAGCAGTATATTGTGCTAAACCATCCAGAAAGAACAGCCTTTAAAAATACAAGTATCCTTGGCTTATATAAACAACCTTCAGCTCCAGAATGGAATTTGATTATATAATACTCAGAGATAAGAGGGAAGAAAATCTCTGTGATGGTGGAGGATTTTACAAACTCATGTTTGACCCACATATAAATATCTCAGTTTGAAAATACCTGTTGTCTGCCAGGTATTTCTTTTGTAAATCTATTTCATCACAGTTAAGGAGCCTTTTTTTTTTTTTTTCTCATAAAGGAGAAGAGGAGGGAGGGCTTGAGGCTGGAACAGTCCCAGAGGACGAGGACGCCCGTTCCTGCTGCTGTTAAACGTTGGCAGTAGGCATCCCTTTTGAGCTGGACTGGTACTGGCACGTACCCCAGTCCCTCCTCGGAGGCAGCAAAAGCAGGATGAGAAGCAGGAGGGAGAAGAGCACAGCGTCTCCCTCTCTTCTGCCACGAGCAAGCGCTGCGGCCTTGTAGTGCCACTTGGGTGGCGCCGCGCTGCGCCCGCGGCCCTGACCTGCTTCTGCGTGGCGTTTAGCCAGCTCAAGCTGGACGTTATTAATGCTCTTCTCTCTCTCTCCTTACCAGATTAGTATCGAAGAATTACTTGTAACACGTTAAAGCTGAGGAGGAAATTAAATTGATTCTCAGTACAAATTAGAATGGGGATTATTAGCAACAGACTTGGCATCAAGAGCTGCCCGGGCGAGCTCTTCTGCCTCGCGTCTCGTTGCGTTTTCAACAGTGTTTGCGCTCCCTCTTGTGGCTTCTCTGCTGATAGAAGAATGTGCCTGGCCCCCTAAAAACCCATTGTCATTACACATTTCCTCTGTGTATGGGAAGAGTCACTGCTTCATGTCTATTATGTTTTGTTTATATTGCGTGTACTTCTGTCTTTGAAAAATTATGGGAAATGGATATCTTTAAATAACAGGAGATCTGGCCTGTCACAGTGGTAACTGCAGGAGCTTATGTCTTCACACATTCTAGAGAATGCAGCCAGGTATAACCAGGAGGCTGGTTATATAGATTGTATAGGCGTGGTGCTAGAGCAGCACATTAAGGTGCTTCTAAATCCATTTTTTGCCTTGCTGAATCTTTCTCCAAGCTAAGGTAAATTTATATCTGTTACTTCTCAAAGCAGCCTGAGGTCTGCTCTGAAGGAGAAGAGAGTGTATGTATACTGGTCAGACATGCTGGTTTTCACCAGTCTGTAGATAGATGATTGAGACTGAGGCCAGCATATAGTGTAGAATTATTAAATCTTACTAAGCTTGATTTCACCCTCTTACTTATATGAACTGAATTTCTGTTACATTAGTGAGCTTCCAGGTGTAGCTGAAATGAGATTTTGTTTCTGTGATAGAGCTGAGACAGAAATGAGAAAACAGTCTTTATCTTCATGTATCCCATTGTCTTCCTGGTTTATCTAATTGACTTGCATCAGTACACCCTCAATAGCTTGTGCCTTTCATTAAGTTTGCTGTGCTGGTGTGAAGTGTGTATTAAGTGCGTGGGAGAGGCCATGGCTGGTATCTTGAACAATGTGCAAATTCCATCTGCAATTGTTCTTTTCTAAGACATGCTGCAGCCTACAGAAAGAAGCACTTAGACATTCAGTATTTTCTGTCCTTATGCTTAATATGCATTTATTTTAGCACCTTTTCAGTAACATGTCTGTCCGTTGGGTCTGAGTAGAGCTTAAAGTATGCTTAATGGGCTGTTGAACATGAATTCCATTCTCCTAGGAGTAAAATACAGAACAGGATTTTTGTCCACTTCTGACCCTTCTTTCCAGCACTAAGCTTGAAAGATCTTTTGGGGAGATAGTGTTAGTACAGACAGCATCTACATACATCACTCAATACCAGTCTACACTTCCATTTCACACAACAGCATCTGCTGATTGATGGGTGAGGGAAAAGTGGTGGATGTTGTCTCTCTGGACTTCAGTCAGGCCTTTGACACCATTTCCCACAGCATTCTGCTGGAGAAGCTGGCGGCTCATAGACTAGCCAGGTGGACTCCTGGCTGGGTTACAAACTGGCTGGAGGGCTGAGCCCAGAATGTTGCGGTGGATGGAGTTAAATCCAATTGGAGTCCGGTCACGAGCGGTGTCCCCCAGGGCTCAGTTTTGGGACCGGTCTTGTTTAATATCTTTATCAGTGACCTAGATGAGGGGACCGAATGCACCCTCGGTAAATTTGCAGA
>NW_008591789.1:0-10630 GCF_000691845.1 Merops nubicus | reverse complement strand
GCCCAGACATTCTATGATTCTATGTACCAGGTGGGTTTTGAAGACCTCCAGAGGCAGAGACACCACAACCTCTCTGGGCAGCCTGTTCCAGGGGTCTGCCACCCTCACAGCGAAGGTCTTTTTCGTCATGTTCAGATGGAACCTCCTGTGTTCCAGTTTGTGCCTGTTGCCTCCTGTCTTGTCACTGAGCATCACTGAAAAGAGTCTAGCCCTATCTTCTTGACACCTGCCTTTTAGATATTGTTAAGCATTGATAAGACCCACTCTCAGTCTTCTCTTCTCCAGGCTAAATAGACCCAGGTCTCTCTGTCTTTCCTCTTAAGAGAAATGCTCTGGTTCCCTGATCATCTTTGTAGCCCTGTACTGGACTCTCCAGTAGTTCTCTGTCTCTCTTGATCTGGGGAGCCCAGGACTGGACACAGGACTCCAGATGTGGCCTCCTTACCGCAGAGTAGAGGGGAAGAAGAACCTCCCTCAACCTGCTGATTACACTCTTCTCAATGCACCAAAGGATACCGTTGGTCTTCTTGGCCACAACGGCACATTGCTGGCTCATAGTTAACCTGTTGTCCACCAAAGGAAGACTAAAACTGGATATAAAACATTCAAGCACTAAATAAAAGAAAACCTGGACCATTCGCTAATAAACCTAGCTAATGGAGAGAATTCGGAAAGTGCACCAAGTTCACCACTTTTTATTTTCTTTCATCCTCCCATCATTCATTGTCAAGTACACTATCTCACACAGTGATGAAAGGCATACCTGGCAAAAAAAAAAAAAACAAAAAAAAACCCCACAACCTAATGGTAGCTAGTATATTGCATTTTCAATCTCTTTCAAGCTCAGTTGTTTCCTCTAAATTCCAGTTGCAACATGCATTAACTGACTTTTATCAAACACTGCTTACCTTAGACTGAAAGTTCAGTTTTCTTCTCATAGAGTCTGTAACTTTTAAGGTCAGAGATGAACACGATGTGTTTCCAGTGTGATTCTCTCACACAGAACATGCCAGAGAGCTCCAAACAGCTGGGGAAAGATCCAGATACCAATTTTCAGCTGGAATAGAGAAGTGCTTTGGATGTACTTCCCATTGGCAGCATTTTAAAATTAACCTCTACTGTCAAAAGCAGTGTCATGTGGAAGGATCTCAGTCTGGTCTTGGGAGTTGGCCAGCTCCATAGGATGCACAGGATGGATATGTTTGGCCTCTCTGAACCTGAAACACTAATGTTGTCCTCAGTATTTCACACACCCCCCCAGCTGTTTGGATGCACAGCTGTTCATATGGTATTCAAAAGACACATAGGTTGTAAGTTATAATTTCTCTCAAAGTTATGTACTGAATCCTGCAAATTTCCTCCTGGCAAATGGGGTCTTAAATCTGCCTTGCAAACTTTTGTGCCTCTGGCTGCTGTTCCCCCTTAGGGAGATGAGCAAGATCTGTGCAGAGATGAAAGCAGAAACTTGAGTTGGAAGGAAAATAAGAAAAAAAAAAAAAAATAAACTGCTGCCTGATTAACTAGATAATTGCAGTACTTACTTTAAAAAATGCTCCTTGTCTGATATAAGTACACAATCTTCCAGCTACTTGAAAAATAATTTGAAGAAGAGTAAGCACAATGAAAGGACTAAAAATTTCCATTCCTGTAAAGAGATTCTAATCCTTTTGAGAGTAAAGCTCTTATAGGGAGTTCAGAGGAAACTAAATCTTACATTTGCTGTAAATACTGATAGCTGCATTGAACCTAGTGGTACTAAAACCAGGCATTGGGTACTCTCTAGATTGTACCTGGTTCAGAAAGGTACACAACAGTACTTTGTGTGTGTTTGGCTTATAAAACATAAGGCATACCGTGGCTTCTCAGTGCTTCTGAACTGATAAATTCAACTGACAATAAAAGTCTGTTCACACAAGAGCAGAAAATTTGTTGCATTCCTAAACTGTAAAGGTGTTTATTTTAACTTGGATATTGATCTAAACAATTCAATACAGCTGCCTGTCAAGTTTGCCCCTCAATGTGAAGCTTTTTTTTTTTAGTTTTGGAAATACTTCAGAACTGCTGACCATTGAGATTTCTAAAGACACCAACCAGTTACAGATAACTTGGTTTTATATTTAAGAAGACAATAACTATATAATAAATAGCAGAATTGCTGTTGCTGTATTTCATATTTCAAAAGAAGTCTCTGTTTAATTTAATCCCTATAGTTTTGTTCCATAAAATTTATGTTCATGCGTATAAATATCTATATACATGAAAACAGAAAAAAATTAGACATAGAATCAGCCCTCCCCTCCAGCAAACTAATAAGAAATGCATAAGATAATCAGATCTCTGGCTTTTCTTTTCCTCCTTTCATCTGAAGACTATCAATCAATAACTACCATAAAGCTTACAAGAGCTGGCAGCTTCTGGTGGGAAAATCCTCTCCGCAGACATTAAGGAATTTTCCAAACTGAAAGTAAATGGCTACAAACTGGAGGAAACCCAACACCAAACTTAAGAGACCTTTCAAACTCCCATTGCAGGCATGCAGGTGCCTACAAAATAGATCATGCCCAGTTGCCACTCTGACAGAGTAATTTACCTCTCTGAATATAAGCTACAGGAAGATTCCACAGAGATTACATAGCAGACAAACAGGAAACCAGGGTACTGACTGACTATGTAGAAGCAGTTAACCTATCCAGTCTTTAAAACAATATAGGGGGAAAAAAAAAAAACCAGCATCAGGAAGAGGCTTCTAAGAATCAAGTTCATGAAATGAAACATTCACCATATTTTCTGACAAGGTTAACTGTGCAAAACAGAACCTGCCATCCCGTGCACAAAGAAACTGAGAGAGCAATACCAAAACAACTGCTCTGCATAACCCCCTTTTCAGGCATTAACGCTATACTTTGCCAGACGACATGATCTGGTTTTTCATCAGCAAGATGTCTTATGGAAGCAGTCTGTCATTTTAAGAGCTCACCTTTCTTCTGTATTTGTGGGACTGCAGACTTATGAAATGTGCAGTATGAAATGCTATAAATGGAATAAGCCCGAATATGACTTCAGCTTTAGCTCAAAGCATAAAAATAAAAGTTATAGATAACAAACTCTTAGTGCTACTGCAAATTTCTGTAACACTTGGTTTTATGATTAGACCTCCTCTTACTCATATCAATAATGAGGTTAATAATGAATACATTTCCAAGTTTCTGAATGAATTAAAACAAGATTTTAATTTTCTTTGAAACATGACCACTCTACATAATTAGCATGCAGCATTGACTTATACCTTATAATAATTTTGATATTATCATAGCAAATGATCATGTTAAATACTATTTCATGATGTGAAAAGGTCAGGTGCTCATTTGATATAGGCCAGAATAAGTATCGACTTGAAATCTACACCACTGACTGCAGGACTAAGAAAGTTGAAGATAATTCTATTTTAACCAGATTAATTTTTTTTTTTTATAAGAAAAAAATAAATTAAAAGAAATCTTACTTTATACATCTTTGGAGATCTCACTCAGTCCAAAGTCACAAAAGGAATTAATTCTTGATATGCCTGATATTTAAAAAATAGTCTAAACTAACAGATTTTAGAATCTATGCACAGGCCATTGTTTTTAAGATTCTGAAGTTCTAGTCCTATAAGAGGTAAATAAATAGGACAGAAAAAAAATATGGAAAAGGATTAAACAGAGCAAAACAAAAAATGGTTACACAAATAGAAAACTAAACCAGGAAAATAACTAGGTGACTTTGCTGTAAGATAATGTCAAATAAGAACTATTTATCTGCCCACCCATACCCATTTTCCAATTAAGGTAGTTACTTATAAAAATGTAAAAATTTGTAAATTCCTTTTTTGTCCTGGCTTTAGTTCAGGTCCCTTATTTGATCAACACTAACTGAATCATAGAATGTCTGGGCTGCAAGGGACCTCCAAAGGTCATCTAGTCCAACGCCCCTTCCATAAGCAGGGACATCTCCAACTAGATCAAGCCACAAAGAGCTTCATCTAGCCTGATCTTGAAGCTTATGGATCTGATACAGCACAGCATTCATAGTATAAAATCTACTGAAAGCCCCAAGAGAGACCCATAGCACTGCAAAGCCTACTAAAGTGTGGATTCGCGACCTGCAGAGCAGGATGGCATGTTTTGCAAAGTTTGGACAATCAACGCAGCTGAGGTTTTTCTTGTAAGCCTGAGAAAATTCACAAAAGTATCTGTCAAATAGCAAATGTTTATAGTTGGTGGATACTGTTGGCTTCTCGCCCAGACAAGTGTGTAAACATCGGCAAAACTTTCTCACAAGAACTATCTGAGCTATCCCAGAGCTGACAGGGCGCATGGACAGAGCGTGGACAGTGACTATTATCCAATCTGTAGCAGCTTAGGCGTGTGAACAGGCTTGCTACCCTATGGGGTTCGGGGGGCTGTCTCTTGGCTGCTAGAAAAGGCTGTAAAACTTTGCAATAAACGGATTTTACGGCAGACCCCCTGGAGTGCTTCTCTTCTCTCCGGTGCCCCTCCCCAACACTAAAGGATATTTTCAAGTGTGCATATTTTCTCCTTATCTCCTTTTTCTAGGTGGCATGTCTTGAAGGGAAATAAAAATGAGTCAAAAAAAGGCAGGGGACTGCTTGTGGGGACAGTGACTGTTATCCAATCTGTAATTCAGCTTAGGATATGAACAGGCTTGTTAACCTGTGGGGTTCGGGGGGCTGTCTCTGGTCTGCTAGAAAAGGATGTAAAACTTTGCAATAAACGGATTTTACGGCAGACCCCCTGGAGTGCTTCTCTTCTCTCCGGTGCCCCTCCCCAACACTAAAGGATATTTTCAAGTGTGCATATTTTCTCCTTATCTCCTTTTTCTAGGTGGCATGTCTTGAAGGGAAATAAAAATGAGTCAAAAAAAGGCAGGGGACTGCTTAGATCACACGAAGCCCCAAAGCCACAAAAAATTAGGGCCTTAACTAATTGCCTTGTGAACCACAAACAAAATAATTCTGCTGAAGTCCAAAGCCACCTTCACTTAAAGAAAACTCCAAGGAAGATGCGTTTTGGTAAGAAAATCCATTTTGCGACAGGTAAGCAGACAGCAAACAAGGAGCTTGAAAGGGCTCCACTTCTTTTCTTTTGTCACAAAACATGTGGTTATTTTTTGCATCTAGCAGGGGTCCAGCTGCTGTATCGAGAGCGTCCAATTTCCAGAACTGCTGCCATTCCCTTGTGGTCCCTTTCAGAGAAGAGGTCAGCTACAGCTTAACAATCTGTCCCCAAAAACTCACCAGCAGTGTGCTTATGTCTCTCACCAGTAAGACCTGGGACTAGTAGTTGGAAACCACAACACAGTGGGTAGAGAAAACTAGAAAAAGTCTCTGGAGATCCATGTCCCACTTTCATCTCAGATGCTAACACAATATAAATAAAAAATGCTGCAGTAAGAGAGTGCAATTTAGGAGTTGCATAAACGCCCAAACCAAGAGTTGGAAACACTAGTCACTCATTATTCTGCACCATGCTTTTTCCAGATCTACATGAGCTGCAATGCTCTACTACAGCTAAATGACAATACCCTTGAGGTACTACTACATATGATAAGAAGAAACTCAAAAAGTAAAGGAACTTTCATTATTTGCAATGTATACTGGGATAAAAACCATAATAGTCTGTTGTGAATACATAGATTTCCTCTTCTCCATCATAAAAACTTAGCCTTTTTTCGAGGGGTGTCAAATAAATATCCAAACTCTAGGATTTTTGGAAACCCTACACATGTTAAAAATACTCACTTAGCTTAATAACAGATTTTCTCACAATACAGCCTCTTCATATTTCTGACTCTCACTACAGTCCAGAATTGCACATGTACAGAAAGTTAACTCAGTTGGGCAGCAAGTTTTACTGCTACAGTAAGCATATTAACAATATTTATCAAGCAATAATTGGCTTATTTTTTAGATTAGTGCCATTTTCAATTCATATATTCTCTCATGTTGGTTTTATTGGCTCTAATCATGTGGGTAAAAACAGTGAGCTTCAACTCTGCATGCTGTGCTCCTGTCTGTAGCTGCTTTTTTGCTGAAAAGTGGATATCAAAAGTATACCCTCAATATCAATATGATTTAGGGAAATGTAGATTTGTATAGTATTCCTATGGCAGAAAAGAAATAGTTTTGGTAAAATCATCACTTAAATGCATGTTCCAAAAATAGTGTACTCTTTTCCTATAGACAAGCCACATTTTCATATATTCAAATCAATAATTCGGTACCATACATAACTGAAAAATACAGAAGATGTTTTGATGATCATAATTTGAAAGCTTTCAAATGGAAACGCTACATGGGAACTCAAAGATGAGGCTTAACATAATTGCTTCTAAATGTAGTTTAGATCTGTTATTCATTTTAATGTTTATTTCAAAAGATGGTAGTACAATTAAACATAAAACTCAGTGTTCTGCATAATAAAAAATGCATGCAACTCCCTGTTCATAACAGCAAAGAGGCTTCATTAATTGTTTATGGCAATACAGTATCTGCCACTGCTTCTACCTGTGCATTGCAGTGTATCCCAGATCATTACGATCCTAGAAATGAGACAATGAGGGCTCTGCCCTGTGAGTGTTCTGAAGTTTTATGTCCTGGTGAACATCAGTTTCAGCTCAGGGTGCTTAATAACATTTTTTGGCACCCAACAAGTCACAGAATCAGTCCTCAGGTCAGACTTCATAGATTTTAAAATTAATTCTGTTCCTGTTACCAGCATGAATGTCTTCCCAGAAAGCAGTAAGTTTTCAGAAATTCTCAGAAGGCAGTGATATTTTCACCTGTGTAAATGTGATCACGTGCTGTAATTTCCTACCATCACATACTATGGGTTGATGACCAGCTTGATCTAGCTGGGGATGTCCTTGCTTACTGCAGGGGATTGGACTAGATGACCTTTTGAGGTCCTTTTCAACTGAAAGCATGCTATGATTCTATGACTATACTAACAGGCTTCACGCTTCAATGCAAGTCGTAAAAGGAGGTGCAGTTTTCAGCAGGTCGTAGTTTGCATTTCTTGTGCCAACAACATGATTTTACATAGTTACTAAGAACTGGGCTGTTTGGGTGCACACAGCCTATGCTAAATTACAGCCTATGTAGTAGACAGCTGAGATCATAATTCCTGTTGATATGTCTCAAGATCATGCATGCTGAAGTAAGAAAAGCCTTACCCATGTTCTGCATACGACATGCAAAGTTCAAAAGAGCTCCTCACTTACATTCACATTGTGGACATAATACATTCAGTGATTGTGTTATCACCATAAAAGCTCCTCAAAAGTACTTTTTATTTCATTTTGAAAAAGTCAGTCTTTATACTGCATTAGAATGATCACTAATGAAAGCAACCACCACCTCATCCTACTCCCTAATGCTCAGTAAACACTTCTAGGGGGAAAAAAGAAATTCTGAACACAGGAACAAACCTAAACCTAAAGAGAAAATCAAGGTATAGGGAAAAGGGATAGTAATTGGCAAGGGAAATAAGCTGTGAGTAGTCTGGTGAAATCCATTTACTTCAGAAGTGTAGAAGCATCTTTAGGCTCATGTAATGGAAATAGCTCCAGCTATAAAAGGTCTTGCCATCACCTAATGTATGCCACTCTCAACACTGTACAAGAGCCAAGACAGAGGAGCGACCAAAGTAATTCAAAAAGGTACTGCAGAAGCAAGCTGCCTTCATAGTCTTTACATGTAGATTTCTGGATAGAATCCCTCTGGGTTTTGTGTTAACAAAGTCCTTTCTCAACCATGAACCTCATGCTTTTTCATCTCATTAAGAAGTTTGAAGGTTTCCATCCATTCTGATGTGTTTTGTTTATTCATTTTCCCATATGAGTAACGGTTTGTACACAAGCTTACCACTGCTCGTGTTAACAAAAATAGCTGTTGCTCATTCTTAATCACCAGGGTCTACAGGTTCTGTCACTGACCCACTGCAAGACACCATTCTGCATTGTTTTGTGAGTGGTTTTGTGGGAATGAGTTCATTCTAAGTCACATAATGACAATGATTCATACTTCCACTTTGACTTTAAGTCTTAGCATTCAACAGCACTTAGAGCACGTGATACCCCTATAAGTCGAAATTAATCTAATTTATTTATTCATGAAATGAAATTGCTTTGGTTATAATGTACAGGCTTTAAAGCATCAGTTCTCTCTCTTCCCATTATTACAGTTTCCTAATTACCCCTCTAATCGCACTGCCTAATATTGTAAAGTGCCTTGGAGTGTGTAGAGAAGTTGTTGCACATTAAGAATCAAATTAGCAGATTTGGAGAGGAAAGAAGTCTCTTTTGTGTATTCTCCCCATAACCTTGTGGAAAGAAGAGTCTGCTTTTCATCCTTGTGCAACTACAATTCTGAAAGTCCAGGTGTTATTATGAGTCCTTACACTTCAGAAGAGTATTTTTCAGAATATCACTTGAAAATTACAGTTCATTAAACATCACCTTCCAACCCATGGCTTCTTTGCATTTGAATTTGGTGTAACTACTGTGAAGCACACCAAAAGAGAACCTAGGGAAACATGACAAAGCCACAGGCTGCAATACGAGCCTGGCCCTTTCCATAGAAAGATTGGATGTGTATCAGTCCAAAATAGATCAAGTGTTTTTCTCAGATCCTTGTGCTAAGAACTTGCTGCATACCTGCTTTAAAAGGTTCTTAGTTTCTTCACTGATATTTGACCAGATCATCCATTTGTAAAGGAACACAGAAGTCAGTATTCAGAAGCTCTCAGTTTAGTGTAATGCCTATCTTTAAATTCAGTATGCTGTTGACTTGCTTAAATGCTGTGAGAAAATTTCTATTTTTGGTATTGCTTCTTTCTTGAAGTCTTCATTAACATAAAATAATACAAGTCACTCATTCTCTGTCCATCTGAAAATTCTTTACCGTTCGTTCTTCACCAGATATTTAAAGGATGTTTATTCTAGCATAATTTTGACTCCAATTTGGTCAATTGCTTTTCACAAATGTTTTTTACCAATTCTCATTCTCTGCTTTTTTTTGAAGGTTTACTATGCTACATAAAGGTATCAGAGACATTGGCATTTGTCTGTGTTGCCTAAGTGTTTCAGTTGCCTATACTTTTCATCATCATCTGGTCTACAAGAATGTCAATGGGAAAAGGAATGTACAGCAAGTTATCCATTACATTTTTCTGTGGTTTTTTGTTGTTTTTTTTTTTATTCTATACGCCTCATCCCAAACATTTTTTTAATAACATACTATGGAAAGTTCCACTATAAAAGAATGTTCTGTTAGCTGAACTCCCTTTGAAAAGCATGAAATTCTCCCTTATATGTATACTTGGCTGCTTTTTATTTTATATATGTACACCACACTAAAATACTTTTCCTCCACCGAGGGGTTATGTGGACCTCACCCACTACAGCCCTGTTTTTTTAAGAAATCTGTCTTCTTAAGTAGTTTCTCAAAGATTCCAATTTTATGTACATTTTGATGTTATATTTCCATGAAAAGAAATCTCATGCTTAACAAAGACCAATTCTCTGCCACCTAACATCTTTAATGTATGCCAACAGTCTTCCTCTATAAAGCCAGACTATTCCATTACTGCTCCATTTTATGGATGAGAAAATTGTTTAATACCACACAGTTCTGCATCTAGATGTGGATGCCTACCTACCCTCTTTTTTTTTTTTTTTTCCTCTATTCTTTCTCCCTGTTAAAATCTACCTCAGTTTTGGGGTTTAGGGTATGCTGTTTTTGGGTTCGGTTTGGTTTGGTTTTGGTTTTGGTTTTTTTAACACACAACAACCCACAAATGGGGAATAATAAAAGGCTTGAATGTTTCAAATATCACTATTTTCAGTCCTCCCTCGGTCTGCAAGGAAAATCAAAAGAGCATTGGTGGTACTCATTTGAGATTATCATATTAAGAGAGGCCAGGTAAATTGTACAGTTGTAGAACTCCGAATTCAGCTTGAAGAATGTAGTTAGTTCTTTAGCAAGTAATCAAACAACCTAGTCTATGGACCCACTTTGTTTACACTTCACAGATTCTTACTGCCCTACTAAAATAAAATAAAATAAAGGCAAAAATAGGAGGAGGATGGAGCAGAGAAACAGCCACCAAGTAGAAACGCATAGGTCAGATAGTGTGGATCAAAAAAAATTCTCAAAGCATTCTCGTCCGTGATTGGAGAGGAACCAGCACAAAACAACTTTTAAAATCAAGCAGTCGTAATAGTTTTCATAATAGGTCCAATTCACAGAGCAAGAACTTGGGGATATCATAGCCAGCCAAGCCTAATGAGTCTATAGTGCCATATGCTTCCATCTCCTACCAGGCACTGCTCTACAAGCAGCACTTTCCATACATGACTTCATACATTCAAGTAGTCAGCTCTCTGCAGATCAACAGGCAAGAGTCCACAGGCCACATATAATTCCTCTGTAAATTTACCCATTTCCCCCCTCAACCCTTCTCTATGCTACTAGTAATTGCGACAGGTAAAATAGAAATAAGGCGAGGGGCAAGAGATATTACAAATACCTTAAACAGCTGTTACCTACATGTTGTGGTGAGCAGAGCCC
>NW_008591788.1:836-12195 GCF_000691845.1 Merops nubicus | reverse complement strand
TGGCCACCCCAGAGGTCAGTTTTGGCCTGTACCTGGTGCACAGCTCATTCCTGGGCACCATCCATTTTGAGGGCTCTCTGATGCAGAGAGGGAAGGGGTTGTAGCCTAGTGGCCACCCCAGAGGTCAGTTTTGGCCCGTACCTGGTGCACACCTCATTCCTGGGCACCATCCCTTTTGAGGGCTCTCTGATGTAGAGAGGGAAGGGGTTGTAGCCTGCATGAGTTGTACTCTGGTCACAGAGTGACATGTCACATGTGACATGCAACTGCCCTTCTCTTGTCCTGGGCACACACTCCTGTGTTGACCCCTGGGTGTGGGGCTGGTTGGACCCCATCCTGCTCTTCCATCATGCTCCAGGTCTCTCAGACCCCTCTACCTTCCTTCTTTGCCCAGGTTTCCCTACTGGAAAGGTTCAACTTGGGTTTATTTTGAACAGAATCCTGCCACTGTGCCTCTCCTTGTCTCCAACAGCTTCTCTGCTGAGGGTGTTTGTCCATCATCTTCATCACCAGAGGGCTCTGAGACTCAGCAGCACACAAACAGGAATATCTGGGGCAATGTTCCTCACCTCCCAAGCAGAACATCACTTTTGGATCTTAAAAAAGCCCCTCCAACAAACAAACTAAGGTCTGCTCCTCTGATTTCTGTTGCCCTTTCAACTGATTCCCATGGAGCAGCCTTCTGGTGGGACTGCTGGGAAGGGCCAGGTGATTTTCCACGGTGGTTTTAGGATGCTAAGCTGACAGAAATCCCTCTGCTAGGACTTTTAAAAAGCAAAAAAACTTTGCTGTGCCCAAAGAACAGGAATATCAAGCTGCCTGCTGGCACAATTGGCTTTAAATGGGCCAGGCTTTCAGCACAATCAGGCTGGAGGAACAACAGCTTTTTCTTGTAATATCTTTTCAGACCAGGATTAATTTTAGGCTGATTCTCTCTGCTGCCTGAATCGTGTCTGGAGATGCAGTTGGTGTACTGAGTGTGGCCCTCTTAGCAAAGGGTGGTGGCTCTTCTGGTCAAGCCTACTTCTGCCCTGCACCTCATCAGACCCCATTTTTTGGGTGGAAAAGGTGCATTTGAAACCCAGCACAAAGCCCTGCTTCATGAAAAGAAGTGCTAAAGCATCTTCCCTTTCAGACAGCTTGTCCTCTCGTGTAATCTGTGCACAAATGAGGAGCAGAAAGGAGGTGGAATAGATAACAGGTAGGTAGAAAAGGTGGATTTGGATAAAAGGACCCTTAAATTATCTGGACCTGTGTGCAGTTCTCACTGCAGCTGAGTCACAGTTTTATTTTACAGAATCACAGAGTTGTTTGGGTTGGAAGGGAACTTCAAAGGTCATTTGGTTCCAACCCTGCTGTCCCCATGGGCAGGGACATCTTCCACTAGAGCAGGTTGCTCAGAGCCCCATCCAGCCCAGTGAGCGCCCCCGGGTTTGGGCCTTCCACAACTTCTCTGGGCAACCTGTGCCAGTGAAGAATTTCCTCCTAGCATCTAATCTAAATCTCCAGCCCCTCATTTGCTTGCACTGAAAACTCGTGGTAAATGTGTATATAAAAATATGTATTTGTGTATTTATGTCTTTTTATATATATTTATATACTTAAAGAATTTCACTGCCCCTCATTCCCAGAGCTCTCCTCAGCAGAGATTGCCCACGCCGTTGACTTTTTAGGTGTCTCTATGACCTTGCACTCATCAGACCAGCTCTGAACTCATTTTCCAGCAAGATTCCTTCCCAAAGCTTGCTCTAGCCCTGCACTCTCCACCCTCCTTCCTCCTCCCTCCAGCCTGTGCAGGGTGTAATGTCCTTGCTATGTGATGGCATCACCCTGGCCACGCCTGTTGCTCCAAGGCAAATATTTTCACTGGGAAATGCAAGAGTGGAAGAGAAGGAGCTTTGCTGAGCCAAGGGAGGCTCGTCACAGCTCACCCCTGCTCTGAGGACAGCTGAGAGACATTCTTTGACCTAAAGAGACTCACCTCAATTCATGCTGGGTTGAGGGAGGTTCCTTTTTGCTGGAGGATTTGAGTCAGGAAGGATGTGGCCCATCTGCTTGGTCGTCCTTCCTGGGGACACAGCAAGGAGCTCCTCTCTGGGTAAGGAGAAAAAGAGGACAAATAAGATAATGTAGAGGGAAAGGGGAAAGTTTATGAGTTTGGGAGAGAGATCTCCAAGAGAAAGATGCTCTGAAGACAGCCCAGAGCATGCTAGATGCTGGATGTAAATACCAGCAGGAAGAAATGCAATCTTTCATTACTTTGAAAGCATTTGATATCATAGAATGCTCTGGGTTGGAAGGATGTGCTGCTGAGGGACTTGGGTTAGTGCTGGCTTTGGCAGTGCTGGGCTAACAGTTGGACTGGATGATCTTTTGAAGGTCTTTTCCAACCTAAACGATTCTAGGATCCTGCAATTCTAAGTCTACAAGTGTGGCAGTCACAAGGAAGAGAGAAACCCACTGAGGCTGGTGAATACACTGGAGCAGCATCTGGAGTCAGGGAATTTTCCTGTGGAGAAAGCAGGACCTTGTAGTACAGCAGGTAGTTGAGAGGGCAGAGAAGACCCTTCCCTGCTCCCCTCTCCCCATGCCATGGACCACTGCACTCCTGGTTTGGGGTAGGTTGCTTTGGTCCATCTGGAGAGAGGAGAAACTCTGATCAGGGTGCAGGAGGAGAGGAGAGAGAGGTGAGGACAAGTGCCCAGCCCTAGGGGGAAAACCTCTAGAATGGGTTCTGCTGAAATTAGTATTTTTGGAGAGCTGGGACATCAGGAAGGTTATGTTTATATTCAAAAGCCCCAAGGTAAGGATGCAGGCACTACAGGTCATGCCTTCTTACATGCCTCCTGTGGAAATCAGTTTGAAATGATATTTAAAAGGAAGGCATGGACGTTTCAGGGAGATAGCTCCCAACAGGAGAGCACGTTGTGGGGAAGAAAGGTCTCACAGGGGGGTTACAGCTCAATGACCATGTCAGGAGAACGGTGGATGAAGGAGATTTGATAGACATGGTGCATCTGGATACCCAGAAGGTCTTTAACAAGGTCAGACTAAAAAGCCTCCTGAGGCTGCCAAGAGGTCACAGGATGAGTGGGGAACTGTTGGCATGGCTCCACAGCCAGGAGCAAAGCAAAGAGGAGGATGAAATGGGCAGTCATGGCAGAAGGTCACAGTCCAGCACTTAGTCCCAGGCGTGCCCTGCTGGTTAATGGGCTGATCCATGGCTTGGAAACAGAGGCAGAAGAATCCACTGATGACACAGGACTCATTTAGGCAGTCAAAATCAAGGAGAAACCTCAGAGGCACCTGAACAAGGCAAGGGAATTAACAGCACCACAGCAGAGGAATTCAAGCACTGCTGAAATGCAAAGTAACACAGAAGAGAGGAGAAATGAAGGAGATCCTGAGCCAGGCAGGATTCTCAGGTAACCTCAGCACTGAGGAGCTGGTTAATACTGATAGAACCTTCACATCACAATCAGCATACAGTCCACAAAAAAAAATAATGGCAAAGTCTCTCCGATGGTGGTGAGAGGAATCCAGGACCTGGAGATACCTGAATCCCTGAGAGGAAGCAGAAAACATGTGCATTATTTACAATAAATTTAAGGTGCTTATTTCACAAAAGCATGTGAAAAAATTAAACAGTTTGATGCCACAAGATGCAGGAGATGATCACAAGTGTGCTGGGAGTTGTGTGGCAGATTCAAAATGAAAACAGCTCCTGGGACTGGGTTACCTGACCAGGTCACCTTCCAGGGGAGGGTGGTGAGCAGGGCAGGGAGCCTGCATGGCCTTCACAGTGTCACAGGCTGCTTTGGCTTGGAAAGGACCCTCAGGATCACCTAGTTCCAACCCCCTGCCATGGGCAGGGACACCTCCCACTACAGCAGGTTGCTCAGAGCCCCATCCAACCTGGTCTTGAACATTTCTAGTGGTGGGGCATCCACAACTTCTCTGGGCAACCTCAGCCAGGGTCTCACAACCCTCACAGTGAAGAATTTCTTCCTAATTTCTAATCTAAATCTCCTCTATTCCAGTCTAAAGCCATTACCCCTCATCCTATCACTATGTGCTCTTGTAAGAAGTCCCTCTCTGGCTTTCTTGTAGGACCTTTTCAGATCCTGGCAGCCCCCAGCAGGTCTCCCCAGCTGGAGCCTTCTCCTCTCAGCTGCCCCAGCCCAACTCTCTCCTGCTGGGCTCCCAGCAGAGGGGTTCCCCCCTCGGGGCATTGCTGGGGCTCCTCTGGCCCCGCTCCAGCAGCTCCCTGGCTCTGCTGTGCTGAGGACTCCAGAGCTGCCCCAGCACTGCAGGGGGGTCTCCCAGAGCTGGCAGAGGGGCAGGATCCCCTCCCTGCCCTGCTGCCCACGCTGCTGGGGGGGCTCCTGGCCAGCTCCTCACCCCCAGCACCCCCAGGGCCTTCTCCCCAGGCTGCTCTCCAGCCCTTCACCCCCAGTCCTGTGAGGCTCTTGCATTCCCACCTGTAAGCCTGCCCAGCTCCCTCTGGATGGTGCATCCACAACTACCTCCAAGTTCACAGATTTCTGTGTTCTGTCTTCCCACAGTACCACCTGTACAGGACCTCCCTGGGCCATGGCATGGTAGAACTTGCTCCCATTGTCAAGATGTGGATTTTTTTTCCATCTCATATACCTTCCTCTCAGTGCCTGTCATCACAAAACCCCAGATGAAGGCTGATGGTGACAACCCCTCTGTTCTCCCAGCACAGGCTGTTTGCTTCTGAGAGCCACAAAGCCACACAAGTGCTGCTGCTCTCACCAAATGCAGTTTTTTTTTCCATGTTTGGTCCTTTTCCAGGAAGTCAAAACCTCTGGCTCTAACAGCCACGTGAAAAATTTGACACCTCCTCTGCATATTTTGAGTCATTCACAGAGGGGCAAAGATACACTTTGCTGGTGGTTCTTTTCAGATGTAGTCACTTAGTGGTGGATCTGCTCTCCATTTTGTCCCTTCAAATGTGATTATTTCACTTTCTTCACTGATGATTTTTGACAAGGAGTTGTGCTTGATGACCCTTATGGGTCCCTTCCAACTGGAGATATTCTGATTCTATGATTCGATGTAGATGGGATCAAACTGTTGAAATCCCTTTCATGTACTTGGCAGGGAACTCAACCCACCGAGGTGTCCCTGGCTGAATCTGGTGGGGTTTTGTGATGTACACCTCACTTCAAGTCTTCAGCAGGTCTTCGAGTACCAGGTCTGCTCAGTAAAGCCACAAGGCAGCTTGCCAGATGCTGGCACTGCTGCATCCTCTGGCCCCATCCCACCCCTGTGCCAGGGCAAGGCCAGAGGGGCTCTAACACCTTTGCTCTTCAGCTGGAAATAAACAGTGTGGAGCTGGTAGGGAGCCAGGACTGGGTAGGGCATCACTAAGGGTGATGAAAAGCCATAATTAGGCAGGAGACTCCCTGGTCCCACTAATCCCAGTGTGATCACCCCCATCAGCAGGTCACACACCTCTGATTTGGGGTGGAAGGGACCTTTAAAGGTGGCAGGTTGGTTATCCCCATGCTTGCTCACCCTACTTGCTGGTGGGTTGCTTGGGCTATGACAACAGGAGACTGTAAATCTTCCAGAGTTTGATGAACTCCAGGTCATGAGTGTGGGAGTGGTGGAGGGATGGTGGCCTGGAGCAGATGTCCTTGCTACGATGGAGGTGAGAGTTAAATTCCATGCTGGGGAAGGGGAGCTGGGAGTGGGGAGGTTTTCCCCATCCATACATGAATGAAGAGTGTTCTGAACATTGCCAAGGCTTTTAAAGGAGGTGGAGGGAGGAGGAGAGATGCTGATGTGGTTCCTAACAGTCCTGCTCAGAAAGAGATCTGAGCCAGCCACAAAGCATTAGGAGAGGTGAGGGCAGGATCAGTGGAGTCCAATATGGCAATGCTTACAGACAACCCTCCCAGCAGACCAGAAATACTGCAGGATTTATTTATTCCCCTCCCAGCTGGTGTCACCACCCCAGATCAGGGCACTTTGCAGATGACTGCTGCATTTGGGGCTTTTATTCAGCTACAACTAGTTTAGATCAGAGCAAGAGCAACAATTTTCTTCACACAATGGTTTTGGAAGGGACCTCATCCAGTCCAACTCCCCTGCAGGGACATCCACAACTAGAGCAGGTTGCTCAGAGCTTCATCCAACCTTCTGTGTCTGAGCTCATTACAGAGGAGGATAAAGAGATGGAGAAGACCATGAGAAGTGAACTCATGCACCTCACCAGTGAGAGATGATCAGCATCACATCAGCCACAAGTGACCAGGCACAAAGAAGATGGAGAGGTTGTACCCCTGTGAGCCAAACCCTGCCTTTAAACAGCTGAGAAGATCTCTCTGCTTGAAAGCAACACTTTCCAAAGAGAAAAGGATGGGGAGAAGTTATGGAGAACAAAAAGGGAGAGAAAAATAAGTTTTTTTTCATCTGTGTACCACCCATAGAGAATATGAAGGTGCTTTTATCATAAACTTCAATTACAATAAATAGACCCTTTTACTATTCACTGGGGAGCTCTGATGAAGATGTATTAGCACAAAGGTGACTCAGTCTCTCTATGTCTAGGTGCTTCTGAGTACTCCCCATTCATTTTCCACTTTTAATGACAAATTACACTTTCAGCAATTTTTTTTCTAGCTAACCATATTTACACACTCTTTGTTTTGGAGGGAGTTGAGAGAAACCCCAATGAGACAGGCATTTTTGGTTAACTTTCTCCATTACCTGGGAAAATGCTTAATGTTCCCCTAGGTAAACTTTCTCCATTACCTGGGAAAATGCTCATTGTGCCCCTAAGTGGTGGTGGGTCCTGGTTCCCAGACCCTGCTGAGCTCAGAAACACAAGCTCTGGGAGATGCTGTCACCCCCATGGGGTGTCCTGGGGAAAGGAGTCACAACCAGCTCCTGCTGCACACTCCTGGTTCCTCCTCCCTCCCCTGGGCCCCTGCCTGGGGAGACTCAAACAGCAAATACCAGGGGGTCAGAGGGAGGTGGTCTTTCCCTTGGGTGGACATCACTTGACCTCAGTGTCCTGTTTGTCACTTGTCCTTCTGATGACAGGACAAATGCAGTGAAGGGCTTTAAGCAGTCAGAACAAAGCTGGGTGATGAAAGCTTAGGTCATTAATGATTTATGAGCAACGTGGGGGTGAAGGGTGTGCCGACCTTAAGAGCACATCTGAAAGCAAACAACAGGGACTGTGTTTTCCCCTTGATATAAACAACCCAAAACCAGCAGGGAGGAAGAATATTTTAACTTTTCTATTAGGTTTTTATCATTCTGAACAGCAACCAGTGCTCCTTAATGAGGTGTCTTTAAAAAAAACCTCCCCAGCCAACTCTGAGGCTGTTTGAGGAGTCTGTGTGTGGCTGCTCTGCTGCCTGGTAAGGGCTGTTTCTTCTAAGGCTTCTCATCACCTTCTAATTAAGGTTTCAGAGCCTCCAATCACCCCCTCGTGTTGCTTCTCTCCAGAACACCATTACTGTGAGGCTCTGCATGCCATGGAAAAGAGGATGGCATTTCTCACTGGAGCCTCAGCTATGCTCTGAGGCCAGGCTGGGAGAGTTGGGGTTGTTCAGCTTGGAGAAGAGAAGGCTCCAGGGACACCTTCTCATAGCCTTCCAGTACTTAAGGGGACCTATAAGATGAGGGGTAATGGTTTCAAACTGAAAGAGAGGAGATTTAGGAAGAAATTGTAAACTGTGAGGGTGGTGAGATCCTAGCACAGGCTGCCCAGAGAGGCTGTGGATGCCCCATCCCTGGAAGTGTTCAAGACTAGTTTGGATGGAGCTTGGAGGAACCTGGCCTAGTGGGAGATGACCCACCCATGGCAGGGGGTTTGGAACTAAGGATCCTTAAGGTCTCTTCCTACCCAAAGCACTCTCTTTCTACAATTTATGGCCTTCTTCTGGTGACTGCTTGCCCAATACAGAAAGACATTTTCATTAACAGGGAGACTAACAGTCAAGCTCCTCCCTCTGCTCTTACATCATATACCAGAGACCCAAGTTGCCAAACCACCAGATTGAATAAGTCAATGCACTCACCTACAGCATAGGATGTGAAGAAGACAGTGAGCTGACCAAGGACCCAACCCATGGGAGATGGAATCAGCCAGGCCATGAGTAAAATTACATGGTAGGAACTCTTCTTCCTCCCCAACATGTAAGCAAACTGACCAACTGGGCTGCCAGCAGGGTCAGCTCTTATAGAGGTGGCTTCTTGCCCCACCTCCAAGTCAGTGGGGAAGGTGGGGGCACCTGGTGGTGATCTCCTCATCAGTTCCCACCCAAGGCTGGCCAGACCCTGGGTGAAAACCCATCAGGAGGGTCCTTCTTGCCTGGCTGTGGACATCATCCATCTGCCCACCCTCATCCAGGGCTGGGGGTTTAACCCCAGCACTTCAGGCCTATGCAAAGGTAATTTTCTTTCTCTTTTTACTCTTTATTTTTCTCTGTTTGATCTAAGACTCTCAAAGCAAGAGGTTCATCTGCCTCCTCTTTTGGTTCTCTCATAGAGACCTGAAGAGCAGGAAGCTTTTTTCTCCTTTGTTCTGCACTCAGCTGAGAGATTCTAATTGCAATTGGAGATATTTCCAATGGCACTAAAAGAGGGGAGATTTAGTCTAGAGAGAAAGAAGACATTTTTGATCCTGAGGGTGGTGAGCCCCTGGCCCAGGTTTCCCAGAGAGGTGGTCACTGCCCCATCCCTGGATCCATTCCAGGGGAGGTTGGATGGATCCTGAGCAACCTGCTCTAGTTGGGGCTGTCCCTGCTCCCTGCAGGGGGTTGGACCAGATGACCTTGAAAGATCCCTTCCAACAATTCATGGTTCAACGAGTCCATGAGCGTCTCTTTCCCTCATAGTCCATATTGCTTTATTTTAAGCAGGTTTCTAGTGTTTGCAGTCTTGTGTCTAATAATCAGCAGTCTGCCCTGAACAACCTTCTCTCTGAGCTGTCATGGGCTAAGGGAAAAGGTCTCCTGGTTTAATAACCAGTGGAATAAACAGAGAAAATGCAAAAAGAAGTATGATTAAGAAGTAATTTCTCACGGTGGGGGAAAGGGTCCCACAATAGTCACTGTGTTCCAAAAAGTCCTGGGAAAAAGGTGTATGTGGTAGGTTGGTGACAGTTTGTTGACAGTCCTCATTATTCAGGGTAGTCAAAGCTCATGGTAAATGTATTTGTGGAAGAGCTGTGACGATTTTGGATTAGCAGGTGGTGGATTTAATACTCATGAATGCAAAATAATGCAGATGAGGAAAAAACTAGGCACTGAAAAGTAGTCATTAGCATTCAGGAAAGAGATGCTGAATTTGTGTGAATAGCCGAAATGGGAACCTCAGGTCTGTGCTCAGGCATGGTCAAAAAGGCCAATAAAATGTTAGGAATTACTGGGAAAAGAATTGAGAATATAGAAAAAGGTCGTTATGCTGTGTGGAGGATGAGGTTAAGCACTTAATGATATCCCTGGTGGAACTACAGCTGAAATAGTCAGGTTGGCTTTGGACACACACTCTCAGAAAGGATTTAATAGACCTAGAAAAGGTCTCAAATCGACCAAGGTCAAAGGAAGGGGAGAATTAAAAGGTCTGGAAGAACTTCAGATAGGCTAAATTGGACAGGACTCCAAGAGATGGTGAGGATGGACACGATGGGCTATACACTGTGAATTAATGACACCCATCCAAAGGGAGCAGATAGGGAACAGTCATTCATCTCATGGCAACGTTCAAAATGAGGGAACACTGGGCAGCCCATCTGCAGGGGACAGAAGTCATTGTCCCAGGGGTAAATTGGGCATTGAACACAGAGGTGGGGTAAAAAGAGGAGGAGAAAAATTCACCCATCTGAAGCCCGTTGGTAACCACTTATTTACTTGCTAATTCCTTGGCTTAAAGGGAGGACAGATAAAGGGAGAGACCTCTCAACCAGGTTCTTTTCTTAGCTAAAAAACCCTCCAAAATAAATACCCAAATAAAAAGAGTAAACAAACAAACAAAAAAAAGACTGGCCTGGATGATTTCCACCAGGTAAAAATAACTGCAGGGGCCCTGGATGGAAATATGTAATGCAAAGAAAATGAGCACTGAAAATTAAGTAAGAAAGAAAGAAATTGGAGGGGAGAGACCAGACCAGACCTTTCCATCCAGGTTCTTTTGGGTCAATGGCAGGGGCCTCAGCAAGGTGCATTCACCTTTCAGTGACACAGATGCAATCTTTGGGCAGTATTCTGAGCTCAGCAGGACCTACCAGGTCAGGCAAAAAAAAAAAACACATTTATTTTTAAGGCTAGAGAGCATATTTTAATAACTGAGCCTGACCTTCTGTATCAGCAGGGCAGGAGAGCTAATTTTTACACCAAGTCCACTGTTTCTCCCTGAGCCAGAAGATGCATTATAAATTAATTATGTCCTTCCTTCTCTCCTAAGCTTTGCACTTCAAGAACCTCTCACTTCTATGACAAAATATCTTCCAGTTGTAAATCGTGATCACTTTGGTTCTAATTTTAATTGGCCTAATCTCAGCTTCCTGCCAGTGGATTTCCTAGAGCTTTACCTGGCAAATGAGTGTCCTGCTTCCCCAGATCCCAGGAGGTCACTGCTGTAGGGCTCTGCAGGGAGAGGAGCTCAGCTGAAACTCAGCACTGTGTCAGAGGAAGGATGAACCTTTAGAGGCTAATAGGAGAAAATGGAGACTGGAAAGAAAAGTTTAAACCATTTTTACTAGTAAATTAATCAGCAGGGGAATATTTATTCCATTCCACAGGCAGTTTGTTCGTGCAGTGCCATGCTCAGTGTGAAAAGCTGGAGGTGGGGCTGATGCCCACAGTGCCATCAGCAATCAGTGGCCAATTCACAAACCTTCAGAAAAACAGATTCTAATGGCTCAGGGGTAGGGGAGGGAGGAGAACCTGTGGAACAGTAGAGGATGTGGAATGATACAAACTCTCAGAATGGTTTGGGTTGGAAGGGACCTTTAACTGTCATCTAGTCCAACCCCCTGCAGGGAGCAGGGACATCCCCAGCTAGAGCAGGTTGCTCAGAGCCCCGGCCAACCTCACCTGGGATGGTGCCAGGGATGGGGCAGTGACCACCTCTCTGGGCAGCCTGGGCCAGGGTCTTGCCATCCTCAGAGTGAACAATTTCTTCCTTTTCTATAGTCTAAATTCCTCTCTTTTAGTTAAAATCATCGCCCTTGTCCTGTCACAACAGGTCCTGATAAAGAGATTGTCCCCTCCAGTTTTCTGAGAGGCCCCTGGCAGCCCTGGCAGCCCCCAGCAGGTCTCCCCAGCTGGAGCCTTCTCCTCTGGGGCTGCCCCAGCCCAACTCTCTCCTGCTG